>NC_084551.2:1340000-1352500 GCF_033978685.3 Nerophis lumbriciformis
TGAGATAGGCTCCAGCGCCCCCCGCGACCCCAAAGGGAATAAGCGGTAGAAAATGGATGGATGGATGTACTGTACTGTGTAAACTGTACTGTGTGTTCTCTTCCTTTGCAATCTGCTAGTAAAAGTTTCAATCAATCAGAGGTGGGTAGAGTAGCCAGAAATTGTACTCAAGTAAGAGTACTGTTACTTTAGAGATTTATTACTCAAGTAAAAGTAAGGAGTAGTCACCCAAATATTTACTTGAGTAAAAGTAAAAAGTATGTTGTGAAAAAACTACTCAAGTACTGAGTAACTGATGAGTAACATACACACACATATCATATATATATATATATATATATATATATATATATATATATATATATATATATATATATGTGTATATACATATATACATATATATATATACATATACATATACATATATACACACACATATATATATATACAGTATATAATTTATATTTATTTATTTTGCCGTTTTTGTTTACATGTTAAAGGTGTTTTAATGAATATACATGCATGTTTAACACATATAGATTCCTTTCTTTCATGAAGACAAGAATATAAGTTGGTGTATTACCTGATTCTGATGACTTGCATTGATTGTAATCAGACAGTAGTGCTGATAGCGTCCACGTTTTCAAATGGAGGAGAAAAAAAGTTCCTCCTTTCTGTCTAATACCACATGAAAGTGGTGGGTTTTTGGCATCTTATTTGTCCAGCTTCCATATTCGTTTTTATACACTTTACAAGAAATACATTGGCGGCAAACTCCGTAGCTTGCTAGCTTGTTTGCGCTGGCTTTCGGAGACTCTTGTTTTGAAAGCGCAGGCGCGATGGAGCGGCACTTTTATTGTGAAGACAGGAACTGTGCAGTCAGTCTTTAGGCTCTTGACAGGATGTACGATTGAAATAAAAAAGGGTCTTTTTTCCTTCACACTTTTGATTGATTGATTGAAACTTTTATTAGTAGATTGCACAGTACAGTACATATTCCGTACAATTGACCACTAAATGGTAACACCCCAATAAGTTTTTCAACTTGTTTAAGTCAGGTCATGTGACCACCTGGCTCTGTTTGATTGGTCCAACGTCACCAGTGACTGCATCTGATTGGTGGAACGGAGTGAACGTCACCAGTGACTGTATTTGTTGAAACGCAGGCACTATGAAGGTCTGTCTGACAGACCAAAACAAACAAAGCGTGCATTAACAGATCGATAAAAATTAGTAGCGAGTAGCGAGCTGAATGTAGATGAAAGTAGCGGAGTAAAAGTAGCGTTTCTTCTCTATAAATATACTCAAGTAAAAGTAAAAGTATGTTGCATTAAAACTACTCTTAGAAGTACAATTTATCCCAAAAGTTACTCAAGTAGATGTAACGGAGTAAATGTAGCGCGTTACTACCCACCTCTGCAATCAATCAATCAAAAAACCTGCAAATCAGGTGGAAAATTAGGGGGAACATTGTTTGGGGGTATCCATAATACGCTGACAGGGAGAATTTTTTATTTACACGAGAAGTCGGATGTCTCTTTACCTCCGTGGCGGAGGCTCCGCCGAACCCCTAGGGCAGGGGTCGGCAACCTAAAATGTTTAAAAAGCCATATTGGACCAAAAATACAAAAACAAATCTGTCTGGGGCCGCAAAAAATGAAAAGCCATATTACATACAGGTAGTGTGTCATGAGATATACATTGAATTAAGAGGACTTAAAGGAAACTAAATGAGCTCAAACGAGGCATAATGATGCAATATGTACATATATATATGTACATATTGCATCATTATGCTAGCCTAAATAGCATGTTAGCATCGATTAGCTTGCAGTCATGCGGTGACCAAATATGTCTGATTAGCACTCCCCACAAGTCAATAACATCAACAAAACTCACCTTTGAGTATTCACGTACAACGTTAAAAGTTTGGTGGACAAAATGAGACAGAAAAAGAAGTGGCATAAAACACGTCCTAGAAAGTCGGAGAAAGTTATACACTATGGTGAGTTCAAGGACCGCCAAAATTAGTAGGACAAAACGGCGCTCGCCAAATACTCGAATCAGTGAAGCATGTTTAATATAAACAGTGTGATTTATAACAATTATGGAGGTTTGTGTCATGTTTGTCCTCCTACAGAAGCCATATTAACACAAAAAATATATATGTTTTTTCCCCTCATCTTTTTCCATTTTTCATACATTTTTGAAAAAGCTCCAGAGAGCCACTAGGACGGCGCTAAAGCCGCTAGAGCCGCGGGTTGCCAACCCCCGCCCTAGGGCAGTGGTTCTTAACCTTGTTGGGGGTACCGAACCCCACCAGTTTCATTTGCACATTCACCGAACCCCTTCTTTAGTGAAAAAAAAAAAAAAAAAAAAGTTTTCAAATTCAATAAAAAGTTATGTTTTTTTTACTGGTGCACAAAATGAACCGTGCATGAACATCGCCTAGTTCAAAGAACAAAACCAACAAAGTGCATGAACTCACAACATATTACACACATTACCATGAATTGATTAACATCATACTTGCCAACTTTGAGACCTCCGATTTCGGGAGGTGTGGGGGGGGGGGGGCATGGTTGGGGGCGTGGTTAAGAGGGGAGGAGTATATTTACAGCTAGAATTTTCATATATATATATATGTATATATATATATGTCTTAATAAGGTTATCCAAAAAATAGTGCTCGATACCGTAGTAGAGCGCAATATATGTATGTGTGGGAAAAAAAAATCACAAGACTATTTCATCTCTACAGGCCTGTTTCATGAGGGGGGTTCCCTCAATCGTCAGGAGATTTTAATGGGAGCATTCACATACCATGGTTTATATAGGGCACAGAGTGGGTGGGTGCAGGCTGGCGTAGGGGCGTGGTGATTGGCTCATGTGTTACCTAGGAGGTGTTTCCGTCTGTGGCGGCATGCTGTTACAATTTCGCTGCGCTTGTTGAGGGATGACAGGTCTGGACGGTAAATAATAAACAGTTTCTCTTTCAAGCATAGGTTGCATCTTTTATTACCACTATTGTAAGGTGTGCTGGATGCAAGAATTTGCCATGTTATTGAATATTCAACATTATTGTCTTTGAGGTCCCAAATGTGTTTGCTGAGTTCTGTGGTATTCCGCAGGTTTTGGTTCCTGAAAGAAGCCTTGTGATTGTTCCATCTGGTTTTGAACTCTCCCTCGGTTAATCCTACATATGTGTCGGATGTGTTAATGTCCTTGCGTGTTACCTTAGATTGGTAGACAACTGATGTTTGTAAGCACCCCCCGTTGAGAGGGCAATCAGGTTTCTTTCGACAGTTGCAGCCTTTGTTGGTTTTGGAGTCGCTCTGTCCGGGGGCCGACGGCTCATTTGCAATTGTTTTGTTGTGGTTTGAGATAATTTGTCGTATATTGTTCATACAGCTGTAGCTCAATTTAATGTTGTTCTTGTTGAATACTTTTCTTAGGGTGTTGTCTTTGGGAAAGTGTTTGTCAATCAGATTGAGGAATTTGTGTCCAATGTTAGTTGAGACGTTTTTGCTGTATCGGGGGTTGTACCAGATGATGTCGTTTCGTTTTCTGTTCTTTTTTGGTTGGTTTCCTGGCGTGGGTTCATAGGTGAGGGTGAAATTGTATCCGCTTTCATCAAGGGCTTTTTGGTACGGGGGGTTGCTTGGTCAAATTCAGCTTTGCTAGATGACAGCATCGATAGCCTTTTATTAATTCCGGTAGGTATCCTTTTTGTGGTGGTGGGTGGGTGGTTGCTGTCATGGTGCACGTATTGGAGTGTTGTGTTGGGTTTCGTGAATGGTTGGTAGCTGTTACTGGTATATATATATATATATATATATATAAGAAATACTTGACTTTCAGTGAAATCTAGCTATATATATATATAAATAAGAGAAATACTTGAATTTCAGTGTTCATTTATTTACACATATACACACACATAACACTCATCTACTCATTGTTGAGTTAAGGGTTGAATTGTCCATCCTTGTTCTATTCTCTGTCACTATTTTTCTAACCATGCTGAACACCCTCTCTGATGATGCGTTCTGCTTCGTCTCCTTGTTGTGTGCGCAGTTGTGCACTGCACTCTCTAAAAGCCATAGATGTTATTGTCACATATGCATGTACAGTAGATGGCAGTATTGTCCTGTTTAAGAGTGTCACAACATTGCTGTTTACGGCAGACGAACTGCTTTACGGTAGACGAAAACGTGACTGCTGTTGTTGTGTGTTGTTACCGCGCTGGGAGGACGTTAATGAAACTGCCTAACAATAAACCCACATAAGAAACCAAGAACTCGCCCTCCATCATTCTACAGTTATAAACGTCATTGGGCAGGCACGCGGTTTATATTGTGGGAAAGCGGACTTGAAAACTGTCTACACGTCACTCAGGTCCGCCTGAATTTCGGGAGTTTTTCGGGAGAAAATTTGTCCCGGAAGGTTTTCGGGAGAGGCGGCGAATTTCGGGAGTCTCCCGGAAAATCCGTGAGGATTGGCAAGTATGATTAACATGGACCCCGACTTAAACAAGTTGAAAACGTATTGGGGTGTTACCATTTAGTGGTCAATGGTACGGAATATGTACTGTACTGTGTAAACTGTACTGTTTCATATAAGGTATTCTATTCCTTTGCAATCTGCTAGTAAAAGTTTCAATCGATCAATCAAAAAACCTGCAAATCAGATGGAAAATTAGAGGGAACATTGTCTGGGGGTATCCATAATACGCCGATAGGGAGAAGTTTTTATTTACACAATAAGTCGGATGTGTCTTTACCTCCGTGGCGGAGGTTCCGCCGAACCCCTAGGGTTCGATCGAACCCAGGTTAAGAACCACTGCCCTAGGATTCGATCGAACCCAGGTTAAGAACCACTGCACTAAAACATGCATGTTGTTATTGCTTTATGGAGACGACCGGATTACTTGGTTTATCTTTGAAGTTTTACCACGGACAACATTATGATTTGAGAACAATAACACTGATAAGGACTTACGGCCTTTATCTTGATAACACTCAAGTGATACGTAGCAGCCAAAACAATAACACACTCAAACATTTGCATCATTTCAATACGCTACCACATTTGCTGGGTGTACAGAGCTGAATAATAATGTTATGAACCACTGCTTAAAGGGGAACATTATCACCAGACCTATGTAAGCGTCAATATATACCTTGATGTTGCAGAAAAAAGACCATATATTTTTTTAAACCGATTTCCGAACTCTAAATGGGTGAATTTTGGCGAATTAAACGCCTTTATAATATTCGTTCTTCGTCACATCGGGAAGCAATCCGCCATTTTCTCAAACACCGAGTCAAATCAGCTCTGTTATTTTCCGTTTTTTCGACTGTTTTCCGTGCCTTGGAGACATCATGCCTCGTCGATGTGTTGTCGGAGGGTGTAACAACACCAACAGGGACGGATTCAAGTTGCACCAGTGACCCAAAGATGCCAAAGTGGCAAGAAATTGGACGTTTGTTCCGCACACTTTACCCACGAAAGCTATGCTACGACAGAGATGGCAAGAATGTGTGGATATCCTGCGACACTCAAAGCAGATGCATTTCCAACCATAAAGTCAAAGAAATCTGCCGCCAGACACCCATTGAATCTGCCGGAGTGTGTGAGCAATTCAGGGACAAAGGACCTCGGTGGCGCGGCAAGCAATGGCAGCAGTTTGTTCCCGCAGACGAGCAAGCTATCGACCCTAGCTTCCCTGGCCTGCTGACATCAACTCCAAAACTGGACAGATCAGCTTTCAGGAAAAGAGCGCGGATGAGGGTATGTCTACAGAATATATTAATTGATGAAAATTGGGCTGTCTGCACTCTCAAAGTGCATGTTGTTGCCAAATGTATTTCATATGCTGTAAACCTACCGTATTTTCCGCACTATTAGCCGCACCTAAAAACCACAAATTTACTCAAAAGCTGACAGTGCGGCTTTTAACCCGGTGCGCTTTATATATGGATAAATATTAAGATTCATTTTCATAAAGTTTCGATCTCGCAACTTCGGTAAACAGCCGCCATCTTTTTTCCCGGTAGAACAGGAAGCGCTTCTTCTTCTACGCAAGCAACCGCCAAGGTAAGCACCCGCCCCCATAGAACAGGAAGCGCTTCTTCTTCTACTGTAAGCAACCACCCGCCCGCGTAGAAGAAGAAAAAGCGCGCGGATATACCGTACGTTTCATTTCCTTTGTGTGTTTACATCTGTAAAGACTACAAAATGGCTCCTACTAAGCGTCAGGGATCCGGTTCATGAAAAGACGCAATCTCTCCATCCGCACACGGATTACTATTTCACAGCAACTGATATTCCTGTGAACCGCACTGTGGATACAACGGGAGCACGTACGGTGAATATTCGCACCACAGGGAATGAGAAGTCATCCTTCACTGTGGTTCTAGCTTGCCATGCTAATGGCCAGAAACTTCCACCCATGGTGATATTCAAAAGGAAGACCTTGCCAAAAGAGACCTTTCCAGCCGGCGTCATCATAAAAGCTAACTCGAAGGGATGGATGAAGAAAAGATGAGCGAGTGGTTAAGGTAAGTTTAAGTTTACGCGAAGAGGCCGGGTGGCTTTTTTCACGCAGCTCTGTCCATGTTGATATACGTATGTTTGTGATTGCACATTTGCGTACATTTTGGTAGTGAACAGAGTTGTTAGAACGCTGGTTTTTAATATATTATTAAAGTTTGACTGACCTATCTGACTGTTTTTTTGACATTCCTTTAGCGCAGTTAGATGCGGCTTACAACACGGGGCGGCTTATAGGTGGACAAAGTTTTGAAATATGCCGTTCATTGAAGGCGCGGCTTTTAACCCAGGGCGCCTTATGGTGCGGAAAATACGGTAGTTCATAGTTGTTAGTTTCCTTTAATATCAAACAAACACATACCAATCGTTGGTTAGTGTCATGTCTGTGTAATCATGTTTTGTTTTAAGTCATGTTTTGTTTAGTTTCTGGCTTTTCACTCCCTTGTCTTGTTTGCATGATTACCCATTAGTTTCACCTGTTCCACGTTTGGACTCATTGTGCACTCTTGTTTGTCACCATAGCAACCATTAGTTTTCACCTGTCACGTCACGCACCTGTTTCACGTTTTGAGTCACGCACCTGTTTTCGTTAATCATGTCTGTGTTATTTAAGCTTTTCATTTTCTGTTGTTCGTCCTGACGACATCACCACATTTATGCTCTGTCCATGCTGTGACGACCGGGGCGCATGGTGATGCGGGGTTTCGTTCTCCCAGGATGCAACGGACTTCGGACACAGCGTGAAGGTAAAAGAAATGATTTATTTACCGGAATAAATAACTGGAACAAAGAAAAGGGTGCTCATAGCACATAAGGCAAAAACTAAAAGAGCTAGCATGGGAGCTAGAAGGTAAAAAAGGAGTTTAGCGTGGAAGCTAGCAGGTACAGAGCCAGAACAAAAGTCGTCAACTGTTGCATGAAAACAAACTACGAAGCCAGAACGAATGACAGGGAGGACAGGCTTAAATAATAATGTCAGTGATGACAAACAGGTGCGTGTCGGGAACAAACGCGGCAGGTGAAAATAATAAGCAGCCATGGCAACAAACTCAGGTGTACAAAACAGGTACTCAAGGAGTCCAAAACTAACCAAAAACACAAGTATCTTGAAAACGTAAACAGAAAATATGATCCGGGCAGCGGATCATAACAGTACCCCCCCCTTAAGGGACAGATTCCAGATGTCCCCTAGAAAAACTAAAACCCCCCCAACTATAACAAAGTTCAAGAGTCAAGGGAGGGTGGAGGGAGGATTTGGCGGAGGGTCGCCAGGTCACATGTCCCCGAATCCACCGGGGACGAGTCATGTGGCGGCGGCGAATGGACGGGTGTATATAACGATGGTTAAAATCAGGCACTTTGAAGCTTTTTTTTAGGAATATTGCGGTGATGGGTAAAATTTTGAAAAAAACTTGGAAAAATAAAGTAAGCCACTGGGAACTGATTTTTAATGGTTTTAACCCTTCTGAAATTGTGATAATGTTCCCCTTTAAAGTCAGCACAGTCCCAAGAATCTCAGCGGAGTTACGAGACTCCACTTCCAAGGTGATTAATCCATGCGTGGAAACACGGTCACGCTGCCAGAATCACGCTTCCAGAACAATCCTGGCATTTAGTGTGGGAAATGTTACTTCCACTAATAGAACGCGGACCGGCTGACCAATGGGATCGCAGATGCTTGGATAGACCTAACCTTATAAGCCAGAAACAAAAAAGGGAAATGTTGGGTCATTTCAACCAGGTCCGATGAAAAGTCGGGCATAATATGACGCGGCAGGATTGACAGGTATGATGGGATTTGCAGGGTAGAGTTTTAACTTGCACTTACAGATGTAGCGACAAACTGTAGTCACTGACAGTGGTTTTCTGAAGTGCTTCCTGTGCACTTAAGATGTGACTTTAAGGTTTTACTACTTACGTATAAAATACTACACGGTCTAGCTCCGTCCTATCTTGTCGATTGCATTGTACCATATGTCCCGGCAAGAAATCTGCGTTCAAAGAACTCCGGCTTATTAGTGATTCCCAGAGCCCAAAAAAAGTCTGCGGGCTATAGAGCGTTTTCTATTCGGGCTCCAGTACTATGGAATGCCCTCCCGGTAACAATTAGAGATGCTACCTCAGTAGAAGCATTTAAGTCCCATCTTAAAACTCATTTGTATACTCTAGCCTTTAAATAGCCCCCCTGTTAGACCAGTTGATCTGCCGTTTCTTTTCTTTTCTCCTCTGCTCCCCTTTTCCTTGAGGGGGGGGGGCACAGGTCCGGTGGCCATGGATGAAGTGCTAGCTGTCCAGAGTCGGGACCCGGAATGGACCGCTCGCCTGTGCATCGGCTGGGAACATCTCTGCGCTGCTGACCCGTCTCCGCTCGGGATGGTGTCCTGCTGGCCCCACTATGGACTGGACTCTTACTATTATGTTGGATCCACTATGGACTGGACTCTCACAATACTATGTCAGACCCACTCGACATCCATTGCTTTCGGTCTCCCCTAGAGGGGGGGGGGGGTTACCCACATATGCGGTCCTCTCCAAGGTTTCTCATAGTCATTCACATCGACGTCCCACTGGGGTGAGTTTTTCCTTGCCCTTATGTGGGCTTTGTACCGAGGATGTCGTTGTGGCTTGTGCAGCCCTTTGAGACACTTGTGATTTAGGGCTATATAAATAAACATTGATTGATTGATTGATTCCCGAGCCTATGTGGTGATATCCTTTACACACCGATGTCACTTTTTGATGCGGTACCGCCTGAGAGAGCCAAGGTCTGTAATTGCATCGCTTGTGTGCAATTCTCTGGAGATGATGTTTCGGACCGTGGATGGTGAAATCCCTACATTCCCTGCAATAGCTGGTTGAGAAATGTTGTTCTTAAACCGTTCGACAATTTGCTCACGCATTTGTTCACAAAGTGGTGACCCTCGCCCCGTCCTTGTTCGTGAACGACCGAGCATTTCACGGGAGCTGCTTTTACACACAACCATGGCACCCACCTGTTCCCAATTAGCCCGTTCACCCGTGGGATGCTCCGAATAAGTGTTTGATGAGCATTCCTCAACTTTCTCAGTCTTTTTTGCCACTCGTGCCAGCTTTTTTGAAACACGTTGCATGCGTCAAATTCCAAATGAGCTAATATTTGCAAAAAGTAACTAAGTTTTCCAGTTCGAACGTTAAATATCTTGTCTTCGCAGTCTATTCAATTGAATATAGGTTGAAAAGGGTTTGCAAATCATTGTATTTTACGTGCCAACTTCACTGGTTTGGTGGTTTGTACGTCAGACTAAGCTCTACCTAGTGGTGAAGTTTGGGAATTACAGTTTTCGCATGGCTTCATCTGGCCAGGATCTTCAGCTCTCACTGGATCGGTTCGCAGCTGAGTGTGAATCAGCACCTCCAAGTCCGAGTCCATGGTTCTCGCCCGGAAAAGGGTGGAGTGCCATCTCCGGGTTGGGGAGGAGATCTTGCCCCAAGTGGAGGAGTTCAAGTACCTCGGAGTCTTGTTCACGAGTGAGGGAAGAGTGGATCGTGAGATCGACAGGCGGATCGGTGCGGCGTCTTCAGTAATGCGGACGCTGTATCGATCCGTTGTGGTGAAGAAGGAGCTGAGCCGGAAGGCAAAGCTCTCAATTTACCGGTCGATCTACGTTCCCATCCTCACCTATGGTCATGAGCTTTGGGTTATGACCGAAAGGACAAGATCACGGGTACAAGCGGCCCAAATGAGTTTCCTCCGCCGGGTGGCGGGGCTCTCCCTTAGAGATAGGGTGAGAAGCTCTGTCATCCGGGGGGAGCTCAAAGTAAAGCCGCTGCTCCTCCACATGGAGAGGAGCCAGATGAGGTGGTTCGGGCATCTAGTCAGGATGGACCTTCTACCGCTCGTCCATCGAGAGCCTGCTGACCTACTGTATTACGGTATGGTACAGCAGCTGCACTGCAGCAGACAGGGAGAGGCTGCAAAGAGTGGTCAAGACGGCTCAGAAGATCATCGGCCGCCCTCTCCCCTCTCTGACGGACATCTACACCTCCCGCTGCCTCAACAGAGCCAGTGCCATCATCAAGGACAGCACCCACCCTGGCTCTGACCTGTTTCACCTGCTGCCCTCTGGGAAGCGCTACAGGTGCATTAAAACCAAAACAAACAGGCTAAAGAACAGCTTCTTCCCCAGGGCCATAACCATCCTGAACGGACTGCCCCATTGTCCCTCATAACTGCCTTCTCTTCGGTGCAATAACCCATTCCACCAACCACCCTGTTTTTTTTTTGTTTTTTTTCATGTATATATTCATTTCACACCATATTCATTGCACTTCTACATTTTTTATATTTTTATATATTTGCACATTGTTTTTCTAGCATGCACACATCGCACTGTATGGAATGGCCTCAATCTCGTTACCTTGCGTAATGACAATAAAGCTGATTCTGATTCTGATATTTGCAAAAAATAACAACGTTTTCCAGTTCGAGCGTTAAATATCTTGTCTTCGCAGTCTATTCAATTGAATATAGGTTGAAAAGGGTTTGCAAATCATTGTATTTTACGTGCCAACTTCACTGGTTTGGGGGTTTGTACGTCAGACTAAGCTCTACCTAGTGGTGAAGTTTGGGAATTACAGTTTTCGCATGGCTTCATCTGGCCAGGATCTTCAGCTCTCACTGGATCGGTTCGCAGCTGAGTGTGAAGCGACTGGGATGAGAATCAGCACCTCCAAGTCCGAGTCCATGGTTCTCGCCCGGAAAAGGGTGGAGTGCCATCTCCGGGTTGGGAAGGAGATCTTGCCCCAAGTGGAGGAGTTCAAGTACCTCGGAGTCTTGTTCACGAGTGGGGGAAGAGTGGATCGTGAGATCGACAGGTGGATCGGTGCGGCGTCTTCAGTAATGCGGACGCTGTATCGATCCGTTGTGGTGAAGAAGGAGCTGAGCCGGAAGGCAAAGCTCTCAATTTACCGGTCGATCTACGTTCCCATCCTCACCTATGGTCATGAGCTTTGGGTTATGACCGAAAGGACAAGATCACGGGTACAAGCGGCCCAAATGAGTTTCCTCCGCCGGGGCTCTCCCTTAGAGATAGGGTGAGAAGCTCTGTCATCCGGGAGGAGCTCAAAGTAAAGCCGCTGCTCCTCCACATCGAGAGGAGCCAGATGAGGTGGTTCGGGCATCTGGTCAGGATGCCACCCGAACGCCTCCCTAGGGAGGTGTTTAGGGCACGTCCAACCGGTAGGAGGCCACGGGGAAGACCCAGGACACGTTGGGAAGACTATGTCTCCCGGCTGGCCTGGGAACGCCTCGGGATCCCCCGGGAGGAGCTGGACGAAGTGGCTGGGGAGAGGGAAGTCTGGGCTTCCCTGCTTAGGCTGCTGCCCCCGCGACCCGACCTCGGATAAGCGGAAGAAGATGGATGGATGGATGGCACGCTTTTGACACTAAATGTCATTAATTCATTCGGATCTAGACTAGAGTGCGGTTATAAACACAGAACATTTTCAGAATAAACTGACTCGCCTGCTCTTAAACCGAAGTAGCGGATATACGAGTATGACAAAACCTACTCAGTGGCCTAGTGGTTAGAGTGTCCGCCCTGAGATCGGTAGGTTGTGGGTTCAAACCCCGGCTGAGTCATACCAAAGACTATAAAAATGGGACCCATTACCTCCCTGCTTGGCACTCAGTATCAAGGGTTGGAATTGGGGGTTAAATCACCAAAAATGATTCCCGGGCGCGGCCACCGCTGCTGCCCACTACTCCCCTCACCTCCCAGGGGGTGATCAAGGGTGATGGGTTAAATGCAGAGAATAATTTCGCCACACCTAGTGTGTGTGTGACAATCATTGGTACTTTAACTTTAACTTTAACAATGACCTTCTTTGTTACACAGCAGCAACTACAATAGTTAAAATACAGCCGTTAAAAGAAATGTAACAAAAATGTTGGTTAAATAAATAAC
>NC_084551.2:1357500-1362500 GCF_033978685.3 Nerophis lumbriciformis
GAACTCAACTGATCTTGCATAAAGTAACATTTTAAGACGTTTGTCCATTCACACATGCATACATTGCAATCTGTTCACAACATACACTAAAAAGAAGTCCACTGATCTTGCATAAAGTAACATTTTAAGACGTTTGTCCATTCACACGCATCTGTCCGTCCATTCACACACACGCACACACACGCGCACACACACACACACACACACACACACACACACACACACACACACACACACACACACACACACACACACACACACACACACACACACACACACACACACACACACACACACACACACACACACACACACAAATTGCCATCTGTTCGCAACATACCCTAAAAAGAAGTCCACTGATCTTGCATTAAGTAACATTTTAAGACGTTTGTCCATTCACACACGCATACATTGCAATCTGTTCACAACATACACTAAAAAGAAGTCCACTGATCTTGCAAAATGTAACATTTTAAGACGTTTGTCTGATCACACACGCATAATTTGCAATCTGTTCGCAAAGTACCCTAAAAAGAACTCCACTGATCTTGCATAAGGTAACATTTTAAGACGTTTGCATACCTGCCAACTTTTGAAATCAGAAAAACCTAGTAGCCAGGGTCCAGGGGCCGCAGGCCCCGGTAGGTCCAGGACAAAGTCCTGGTGGAGGGTTCAGGGCTTCGCCCCCCGAAGCAAAATGATTATTAGCATTCAGACAGGTTAAAATGTTGCTAAAACCATCACTTTTCTATCAGTCACAGTGACTTTTCAAAACAAAAATATTACAGCAAAAATCATATGGGTTGATTGACATGTTTATTCTGTAAGCTAACTTCAATAGTTTGAAATTATTTTGACAGTTAATGCCAGTTATCCTGTCAACCTTTCACAAGACTTCAATTTGTTAATTGAAAGTATAAACACTTTTTACAGTAAACAAATGGTAAAACAGTACTAAACAATTCCATAAAAAAAAAAATTGGTGTCATTATTAACTTTCTGTCCAAGCTTGTATAATCTACTGCCTTGTTCAATTGTAAAAAATATTCTGTGCCTAAAATTCACATTTCTATCACAATTATCATACTGTAAACATGGTAAGCTAACTTCATTAAAATTAATAGTCCTGTCAATAGCATGGAATTACAATTCAAATGTAGTTTTTTTGTAAGCCTTTCAAAAGAATTCAAAATATGAAAAATGAATGAAAATGAATTGAAGCCATCAGACACTTGAAAAGTGGCACATCACATCTCTAATGTAATCATTTGAACTTTTCAACAGAAATAGCACTGCAAAAATATTAAGGACATACTTCTGTATTTTGGTAGTTATGCTGTCAACATTTAACAAGATTTCTTCAACTTGGACTTGAAAGCATAAATAGTATAAACACTTTTAACAGTATGTCGTGCTGTGAAATACAGCCGACAGGATTGCGCACCAAACATGAAGCAAGGCCAAAGCGCATGCATGGTGCAGGAGAACAAAGGACTTCTTTCATTTAAGGTTTGTGATAAACCATCAAACTCATTCGTTAAAAGGACTCTATAGTAATATAAAGCGAATTTTTCTGGACATTATCATGCAAGAAAAGTTTATTTTTGGGACCGCGATCACCGCGTAATGATTTTTAAAGGTTGCATTACAAACATTTAACTGTCCCATGTGATCAGCCACTGCGATTGGAAGTCCATGCTCAATTATTGCCTCCGTAAATAAAACTTTGGCATTTATCACATCCAAAGAATCTGTTTGGGCGACGAAAAACGTTGAAAGTTTTCCACTTGTATCGCTAGCAACGGCATTAGACTTGTGTTTTTTTGTCCCAACGTGGTCTTTTACATCGCTAATTCCTCCGTGTCCGATCGAAAAATCTTGTCTGCACAAGGTGCAATTCGCGTAGTTTTCACCCTTTTTTTTTTTTAATGAATGAAAAACCGTATTTTTTATCACTGCAACCGTAACCCAGAATAGGTTGATGAAAACCGTACGAATTACGGGAAAACCGGAGTAGTTGGCAGGTATGCGTTTGTCCATTCACACGCATCTGTCCGTCCATTCACACACACACACACGCACACACACACACACACACACACACACACACACACACACACACATAAATTGCCATCTGTTCGCAACATACCCTAAAAAGAAGTCCACTGATCTTGCATTAAGTAACATTTTAAGACGTTTGTCCATTCACAGACATCTGTCCGTCCAGTCACACATGCTTATAATGCAATCTGTTGGCAACGTACCTTAAAAAGAACTCCACTGATCTTGCAGAGAGCGAGCCCCACACACCATCCACAACTCTGCGAGGCCTGGGCGGCCCACAGGGGCAGCGTCACCAGGAGCAGGACGTCTGCGACGCTCAGGTGGAGGACGAAGGTGTCCGACGTCCTCCAAGCTCGCTTCTTCCGCGCCAGAAACGCCAGCAGCAGTCCGTTCCCCAGCAGGCCGACGACCAAAACCACAGAGTACACCAGCGGGATCCACACCGCCTGGGCCCTTCGGGACTCCAGGTCGTCGTCCGTGTAGACGTAGTCGTCTCCGTAGTCGTAGCTGGAGTTCAGGCGGAACAGGCCGTCCAGATTGACGTCCATGCTGGTTCTGGAGACGTGGAGAGACACACCGCTGATGTTTTGTCAAAAATGTTTGCAAGAGGTCAACCCTCCTCTGAGTGTGTGAAGTGAATTCTTGAGAGTTTCCAGGCTTTTTAAAGAAAACAGGCGGGAGGTCTCACATGGTGCAACGTCATCGGATGAAGCAACGGCGCAGTGGGTTCACGGAGAAGTTCCCCAACGTCACACACACACACACACACACACACGCACACACACACACTGACACATCTGAACTTCAAAAACCACCCTGCAAATGAACAGTAACTGAAAGCTCTTCTGCTTTTCCACCTAGATGATGTAAATGCAACTGTCATGGCTCAAATGACGACGTCTTCATCATGTGACGACTTGCGTGGCGATCAGTGTTGGGACTACTGTAACGCCGTTACTATCGGCGGTAACTAGTAATCTAACGCGTTATTTTTTATATTCAGTAACTCAGTTACCGTTACTACATGATGCGTTACTGCGTTATTTTTTATGTAGTATCGGCTAGAAACTGAGAAGATCTGAGTGTTGCAGCGCTGCTGAAGAGGCGACAAAAAAGAGGCGCGCCGCGCGCTGTCTGTGTGTACGTGTGTGTGTGTGTGTGTGTGTGTGTGTGTGTGTGTGTGTGGGAGGGGGCGTGTCTGTGTCTACTATCAAGACGTCATGGCGAACCCCGAAGCCGAGTTTCTTAAAATGGAGATATTTTCAGTACGTTTCTTTTATCGACCACAAAGAAAAGAACATTTTAGTTGAATGTAAGTTTCAAATCTGCTGAAACAGCTACAAAAACAACATGCTTCGACGAAGCTAGTAAAGAGACACACACTTCACCTCCACCTCCAACAGCGGCTGGATTTTAATGAGGCACTGCACACTGAAGGTACACACACTCTGTCAATTCTCTTATATACTCTTTCATTTTAGACTTTTAGAGTGTTTGATTATCACATCACTCTAAATGTTTAGACTATAAAGTTCACAAACCTAAAGAGGGATACTAGTGGGCCAGGCTAATATTTCCTTTTCTCTAAACTAAGTGGGGAAATGTGTAGAGTGTTCTGGGCTTCAGACATGATTTTATTTCACAATTCCTTGAGATAAAAAAACGCCTGGTTAGGCTTTATGTATGTAGTGTGTGCCTTTCTTGTTTTACAGCTATGTTGTTATTATGCTGTTTGTTACTTATGTATGTTAAGTTGCAGCTATTTAAAATAGTTTTGTCAATTTGTTCTGGTCTGAAACAAATTGGCCCTTTAAAACATATCTTTGTCTTTGTGTGTTGTATGTAGAGCACATTGCTTAGCAGAGTTCAGTGATGCAAATGCATGTCAAGTTGATCAACACATTGTATTATTCTCCAGTGCAATAACAGTACTAAAATGGCATTAAAAAAATTAAAAAATATATATAAGTAACTAAATAGTTACTTTTCACAGTAACGCATTACTTTTTGGTTTAAGTAACTGAGTTAGTAACTGAGTTACTTTTGAAATAAAGTAACTAGTAACTGTAACTAGTTACTGGTTTTCAGTAACTAACCCAACACTGGTGGCGATGTTATTTTCATATTTTCACCTCGTTACATGAGGGTAGCTCAAAGTTTACGCAATCAGATTTGTTCAATTCGTTTTGCCCAAAGAGAACAACAGGAATAGAAATCATCTGTTCCAGTGTCAAACTGTCCCCAGGATATAATGTTTAGCTTCCATAGCAGAGTCAAATGTCAAATAAATACAACTTCTGACTGGAGATGCTCCGATTCACATTTTTCACTTCTAATTCTATGCTTGTACTTGAATTTGGATATCTGCGGATAACGATACCATTTGATCTATTTCCTTCAATATTATTGCATTGTCATTGTTGATTTGATATAGTGCTGCCGTGATTAGTCAACGCTAACGACCATGAAAATGAGTCAATATTTCCTGTCCATCATTTTACTGTTGACAGTCTATTCATTGTTGGTCTCCCAGAGATTTAGCGGGTGCAGCTAACTAAAGGACAGTGGAACCTCAATTTTTTTCGATCAAAGGGTTCTTGAACATGGAACCGAAAAGTTTGTATCGTGAAGCAGTGTTCCCCATAAGAATCCATGTAAAAATGAATAATTGGTTGTAGGCTCAAAAAAGTCCCTATTTTAGTAAAACATAAAATAAATTACAATATATATAATACATATATACAGTATATATATTTATATATATACACACACACATCTTATATATATATATATATATACATACATATAAATATATATACACACACGTATGTATATATATATATGTGTGTATGTGTGTATATATATATATATATATGTATATATATATATATATATATATGTATATATATATATATATATACACATAAATATAAATA
>NC_084551.2:1365000-1375000 GCF_033978685.3 Nerophis lumbriciformis
AGTTTGAAAGCGGATAGTGTTTTGCAGTGTGAATCCGCGCGGTGACACAAGCAATCAAAACAAACACACGACAAATACAAACTACAACAGGAATTTTCACCGGTCGCTATTTTGACTGACGCACCTCCATTCAAATCTGTTACAACGGCATTAAAATGACGAATAAATAATAATAACTCATTTTAGTCAACAAATGTCAGCTCGACCGCACGGTGCCTGCGCCGCAATGCCATGTCATGTCTGTACTGCACAGACAAGGCGGATATACGCTTTTCAAAATAAAATCCAATCGACGTAAATTTACGAAATAACCACGTAAAGTGACTCGAAAAATTATATTTAAAGTATATTAGATTTTATAACGTTAAAAGCAACATTTTTTATATTAGATGCATCGTCTTAACAAGAGGGTATGGTTAAATTGAGTTTTAACTTGAAAGCTATTTCTTATATTCCGGTTGATGGAAGCCTTGACTTGACTTGTAAACAAAGCGCGGTGAAACAAAGCGCCGCACTAGAAGAAGTTGTCCACTAGAGGGCACTATTTCATCTTCTAAAAATATTTTCTTTTGACGCTCAGAATCAGAAATACTTTAATAATCCCCGACGGGAAATTAAAGATTTTCAACACAATCCCATTCAAGATCAGACAAACATTACAGGGAGGCAAGGCAACTTTATTTGTACAGCACTTTTCATACACAAGACAGACTCAAAGTGCTTCACAGACAACAAAGTGAATAGAAAGAAAATAAAAGCAAAATTAAAATGCAGACAATAAAAATAAAAACAGTGCGGACGTTAAAAGTTAAAAGACTAAAAGATTCAGCTGAAAGCTAAGGTGAACATACAAGTTTTCAGTCTCGTTTTAAAAGTAGTCAGAGTTGGGGAAAGTCTGACATCTTCAGGAAGTTTATTCCAGCTATTTGTTGCATAATGACTGAATGATGCTTTCCCTTCATTTGAGTTTACTCTGGGCAGTGCCGGCCCAAGCCTCCATGGGGCCCTAAGCAAAATTTGATTTTGTGGCCCTCTATTTCTGCCAATAATATTGATTGATCATTCACACACCTACTATAAACTCATTGCGGCTCTGTCAGTGTTGTTTACATGATCCTATTGTCAGCCTGGCATGTCTTTACAAATGACATGTCATTTATAAAGATATGGGGGTGGCCCAGTTAAGAACATAAATAATACCAATGAATGAACGAATGATGTCCAGAGTGCCACATATGGTTCCTAATCTTAAAATGTAGAAAACATTCAGCTACAAGAGTGGCCTGGGGTTGAACAGTCCAAGTGATAAAGCTTTGTATTTACAGTAAAAGTGTCATCTTGTCTCATCAGTCTTGTACATATTAGTCTTTAATTACTAGTTTACATTTTTAGTTAATTGTTCATGTTTAATGTTTACTTTGTACAAAGAGAGCGCAGTCTACTGAAGTTAAATTCATCAATAGTTTTCCCCTTTGAAAGACGCAAGGCAAATTCCTTCCATTTCACCATGTTGCTACAATGATCTTCACTGTTTCAGCAGTGCACCTATGTTGACCCAATCCCGCTGTCCCTCGGCTGACACTTTTAAGGACTTTTTGGAAAATAATTTGCAGCAAAAGCAATAGACTGCATCTTTACTTCTTGAATAAGTCAGCCAGCTACGCTTGACTTTTTCCCCATTGACTAGCTGTCTGTAGGTATAATGATAATGAAAACTTGGGCCATCATGCCGTTTGGGGAATGAAAAGTTCTCCTTAATAGACAGTGGTCCTCTGATCACCTGCTCAGTCCTGTCTGAATCTGAGAGGAAAGATATGGCGTCACATTAGTGCCAAAAATCCGAGCGCATAAAAACTGTTATCGCGCGCTGATTCTCCACTTCGTGCGCGCGCGACACCCTTTTGCGCGCGCGTGGTGTCTTTTTGCGGGCGCGCGGTGCCTTTCTGCGCGCGCCCCGTCTCGGTCTGTGCGCTCTCTGTGTACTCCTGGCATCTCCCCTCGCGCTGTCATGTTTCTTTTTGGCACTTTGGGGGCAGGTATGCTTAGACGGCCCCTCCTTTCTGATTGGCTCTTAGCATTTTTCATATGACCAATCATTCTCCAGCGTAGCAACGTTGTAGCCATCTTACCTCGGACAGCTAGCCTCAATCATTACATTGATGTCAAAGCAAGTTGTGGTAATTTAATTAGTACATGTACCAATTCAATTACCATAACTTGCTCGATTTTCGACCAATTTACAAACGTTTGCCTTGTTACAAATCTTATTACATGTAGATATGACATAGGATGCTGTTGAAATTTCCTCTTTCGCTTTAAAAAAAAAAAGACTTAATTGTGCAACATAGTTGTGTAGGGTCAGTGTTAGTCAGTTCTCTGATTATTTTAAACTGTTTCAGAATACATTATTAAAAGGCTATTTTTAACATTTTAAAAACAAAATTCAAAGATTATTTCATTAATTTTATGGCTGAATCAAAAGAAATTCCATAAATTAGAAAACAAATGTTCAAGAAGAAGTGAAAACTTTGCGCCTATAACAATCTTGATACATATTGACGATGACCCGCCCTGCTATACTTCTGATTATCTCTGAGCATTTTTCGCCTGGCCAATCAGAAAGAAGGGGCCGGCTAAGCATACCCACCCCCAAAGTGCCAAAACGAAACATGCCAGCGCACAGACTGAGACGGCACGCGCGCAAAAAGGCACCACGCGCGCGCAAAAGGGTGTCGCACGCGCGCATGAAGTGGAGAATCAGCGCGCGATAACAGTTTTTATGCGCTCGGATTTTTGGCACTAATGTGACGCCATATCTTTCCTCTCAGATTCAGACAGGACTGAGCAGGTGATCAGAGGACCACTGTCTATTTTTGGCACTAATGTGACGCCATAGCAGGCGGCAAACGTCACAGGTGCAGCAGAGGCAGCTTTACATTTAAAGAGAGGCAGGAAGAATCACTAAGCCTAGATCAGCAGCAGCACTCTGTTGACCTAAAATTGTGTTTTTGTACAATAATATATCTTTGATCATTTAGAAATCATCAGTCAGACTCGTACATGCAAAAAATAAAAAATAAGAATTTTTTGTTAATTGCTTTTGGGGGCCCCCTGGTGGCCGCGGGGCCCTAAGCAAGCGCTTAGTACGCTTATGCCTTGGGCCGGCTCTGACTCTGGGAGACAGAACAGGATCGCTGACGGGCGCCCCGTGGCCTGGAGGCCACGCCCCCTCCAGCTCCATGCGGACCTGGAGGGTCTGCATGGAGCAATGTTGTTGTAATATATTGAGTTGGAGGCAATAAACCGGCGAGGTGATGAAGTCCGTCTCTTTACTGTAGACTTCAGAACAGATTCACACACTTGACGTCAGGTGTGCAACACCACGTAAATCGTTGGCCAACCAAAAAGTAACCCCAGTACGCTATAGCCAACATTCACCAGGAGATGGCAACAGACAAACGTAGATCACTCTATTAAATTCCTCCCCTTTTAGAATTGTAGAATTTACTCAAAAGATATAAACAACCCAACCAAAAAATGCAGCAGCTCAATTAAAAAACTGTACTTAAGCCACATTCTTTTTTTTTTTTAGTACTGAACTCTTAACCCTCATTTGTAAACAATAACATGCTTATTATACAAACAGTATTTGTACATCTTTAACACAGATTTTTATACTGTCTTCAGAGATTCCGTTTTTTTGGTGGTACTCGAAACCTTTCTGGGTACCTGCGGATCACTGGTGGGGTTTTTGTTGTGGGTGATCTGGGTTCTGAAGATGGCAACTCAGCAGCCCTTGAATCTGGTTCAATGATGAGACTAGTTTGTGTCTGACTCACTGATGGTCCTGGTGATGGAACTGAAACAGCACTGTCCAGTTGTACTGATGGCACATTTTCTGCAACTGGTGGAGACTAGATAACTGGCAGTCTCTCCATGTTTTCTCGCCATGGTAACATGTGATCCCTCTCTGACGGACATCTACACCTCCCGCTGCCTCAACAGAGCCAGTGCCATCATCAAGGACAGCACCCACCCTGGCTCTGACCTGTTCCACCTGCTGCCCTCTGGGAAGCGCTACAGGTGCATTAAAACCAAAACAAACAGGCTAAAGAACAGCTTCTTCCCCAGGGCCATAACCATCCTGAACGGACTGCCCCATTGTCCCTCATAACTGCCTTCTCTTCGGTGCAATAACCCATTCCACCAACCACCCTGTTTTTTTTTGGTTTTTTTTTCATGTATATATTCATTTCACACCATATTCATTGCACTTCTACATTTTTTATATTTTTATATATTTGCACATTGTTTTTCTAGCATGCACACATCGCACTGTATGGAATGGCCTCAATCTCGTTACCTTGCGTAATGACAATAAAGCTGATTCTGATTCTGATTCTGATTCTGATTCTGATTCTGATCCACATGCACTGTGCGCTGTCTCTGTCCCTCTTGATAGATAGATAGATTGATATATATATATACATATATATAAGAAAATACTTCACTTTCAGTGAATTCTAGCTATATATATATATATATATATATATATATATATATATATATATATATATACTGTATATATATATGAAATACTTGAGTTGGTGAATTCTAGCTGTAAATATACTCCTCCCCTCTTAGCCACGCCCCCAACCACGCCCCCCACCTCCCGAAATCGGAGGTCTCAAGGTTGGCAAGTATGTCACACACACAAGTGAATGCCCACATACTTGGTCAACAGCCATAAAGGTCACACGGAGGGTGGCTGTATAAACAACTTTAACACTGTTACAAATATGCGCCACACTGTGAACCCACACCAAACAAGAATGACAAACACATTTCGGGAGAACATCCGCACCGTAACACAACAGAACAAATACCCAGAACCCCTTGCAGCACAAACTCTTCCGGGACGCTACAATATACACCCCCCCCGCTACCCCCTACCCCAGGGGTCGGCAACCTTTACCAGTCAAAGAGCCATTTTGACCAGTTTCGCAAATTATAGAAAACAATGGGAGCCGCAAATTTTTTTTGAAATTTTAAATGAAATAACACTGCACACAAAGTTTTTTTTTTGCTTTGTACTATGTATAAACTATGGATCTCAGACACGCTGCCCACACCTTTATATGGAATTTGAAAGCTGGTGCGGCACCCGGGTTTTAAATGAATGGCGCTTGTCAGCTTCATGCGTGCCGTGATGGTACAGCATATAGCACCCACTACGACCAGCATGCCTTATCAGCCATACGTTGTATGGTATTTCCGCTTGCTCACGTAGGTGACAGCAAGGCATACTTGGTCAACAACCACACAGGTTACACTGACGGTGGCGGTATAAAAAAAACTATAACACTCTTACTAATAATGTGCCACACTGTGAACCCACACCAAACAAGAATGACAAACACATTTCGGGAGAACATCTGCACAGTAACACAATAGGACAAATACCCAGAATCCCATGCAGCCCTAACTCTTCCGGGATACATTATACACCCCCGCTACCAAACCCCGCCCACCTCAACCGACGCACAGAGGGGGGGGGGGGTTGATGTGTGAGGGAGAAGGCTTGGGGTGGGGGCGGGGTTTGGTGGTAGCAGGGGTGTATAATGTAGCCCGGAAGAGTCAGGGCTGCATGGGATTCTGGGTGTTTGTTCTGTTGTGTTAAAGTGCAGATGTTCTACCGAAATGTGTTTGTCATTCTTGTTCGGTTTTGGTTCAAAGTGTGGCGCATTATTAGTAAGAGTGTTAAAGTTGTTTTATATGGTCACCGTCAGTGTAACCTGTGTGGCTGTTGACCAAGTATGCCTTGCTGTCACGTACGTGTGCAAGCAGAAGATGTATGTTGTATAACAAGTGTTGTGCTGGCACGCTGTTAATACAGATTGTAGAGAGCGCCAAATGTTGTACCATCATGGCACGCCCTTATTATAGCTGTAAGGGTGAAAATCGGTGAATATTAATCCCGGGAGTTTTCTGCGAGAGGCACTGAAATCCGGAAGTCTCACGGGAAAATTGGGGGGTTCAGCAAGTAAACTGCTGAGCCGCATCAGAGTGATCAAAGAGCCGCATGCGACTCCGGAGCCGCGGGTTGCCGACCCCTGCCCTACCCCAACCTCCTCATGCTCTCTCAGGGAGAGCATGTCCCAAATTCCAAGCTGCTGTTTTGAGGCATGTTAAAAAAAATAATGCACTTTGTGACTTCAATAATAAATATGTCAGTGCCATGTTGGCACTTTTTCCATAACTCGAGTTGATTTATTTTGGAAAACCTTGTTACATTGTTTAATGCATCCAGCGGGGCATCACAACAAAATTAGGCATAATAATGTGTTAATTCCACCACTGTATATATCGGTACCGGTAATTAAGAGTTGGACAATATCGGACATCTCTAAAAAATACCAGTGTGGACGCTGAGCTATTTTTGGGATATTAAGTACAAAACCATAAGTGCAAAGGCACTGTGCAGTGGAAAAGGTGCATCCACTGTTGGAGACCCCGGTTCTAAAGCGTCATTACCCTACGACGGAGTAATAGGTGTTTTCGCTCTCGGCAGAGCTGTAGGAGCTGGCGGTTTTGCGCCTCCTGTCCCTCCATCCCTCCATGCCCAGCCAGCCTCTCGCCCCCAGCAGCCCTTTACACATCCGAGCCATCTCCCGGCGGAACTTGACCCCCACGAAGCCGTACAGCAAGGGGTTCAGAGCACAGTGCGACAGCCCCACGCTCTCGGTGATCAAGGTCCCGATGTCCACGACGCGGCCGAACTGGCACCCGCCGGGCACCGCGCCCAGCCTCTGCAGGCTGTCGGCCAGCTGGAAGCAGTTGTAGGGCGCCCAGCAGAGCACGAAGACGGACACCAGGGAGACGATGAGGCGCAGGGACTTGCGCTTCTGCCGCCGGGTGGCATTGCAGAGCGACCGGAAGATCCAGATGTAGCAGTAAAGCATGACCAGGAGCGGGAGTCCGAACCCGAGACTCACGCTGACCAGCTGCAGGCCCACCTGCCACTGCACGGGGTTGTCGGTGAACCAAACCTGGCACAGGAGCGGCCCCCGTCGACCCATAATGTCCACCTCCCCCACCTGCTTGAAGGCGATGTCGATGCCCCCCAGCCCCAGACAGACCACCCAGATCAGGCCGCAGGCGATCTGGGCCTGGCAGGTGCTGCGCTTCCAACTGGCGTTGACGGCGTGAACGATGGCCAGGTAGCGATCGAAGCTGATGCAGGCCAGGAAGAGGATGCCGCTGTAGCGGTTGAGAGAGAAGAGGGCGCCGGAGATCTTGCAGGCCACTTCGCCGAAAACCCACTGGTGCGCCCACTGCACGGCGAACAGCGGCAGCGTGAAGGCCAGCAGCAGGTCGGAGATGGCCAGGTGGAGGAGGAAGGTGTCGGTGAGGGAGAAGGAGCAGGCGCCGCCGCGGGACGTTCTGTAGCGCCGGATCACGCACAGCACCAGCACGTTGCCCACCAAGGCCAGGAAGAAGACCAGGCCGAAGACCACAGGAAGGTATCTCTGCGCAAACGTGTAGATGTCATCATGGGGGCAGGGCGCCGCGTACGTCTTGCTGCTTTCAGGGGAGAAGGTGTAGTTGTCGTAGTCGAAAAACTGCAGAGGGGAACGATACACAATAGTCAGCAGTTGATTCAGATATCATTAAAGTACACAACTGTCATGACTTGGTCCTGGGTGTGTGCTTTTCCAGGATGCAACGGAAAGTTGGCTCGGGCGAGACGGGAATGGAGGTACATGATTTATTTATATTTATCAAAAAAAAAAGGAATAAACGAAAGCGCGCACAGTGGCGGAGAATAAACTATGAAAAACAAAAAGACTATAAACATGGAAGCAAAACTTACTTTGACAAGGGACATGAAGCAGGATCTTAGAGGAATGGACAGAGCATAAATGTGGTGTGAGGTCGTCAGGACGAACAACAGAAAATGAATGAACTTAAATACTATGGACATGATTAACAACAGGTGCGTGACTCAAAACAGGTGCGTGACATGACAGGTGAAACTAATGGGTAACTATGGTGACAAAACAAAACAAAAGTGCACAAAAAGTCCAAAAATAAAACCTGATCACACAGACATGACGACAACAATCAGAAAGTACAAAATGTGTAATTCGTGAATAAAAACAGAATACAATGATTTGCAAATCCTTTTCAACTTATATTCAATTGAATAGACTGCAAAGACAACATATTTCATGTTCCCACTGAGAAACTTCATTTTTTTGTTGCAAATAATCATTAACTTAGAATTTAAAAAGTTCACCACTGTGTTACATGGCCTTTCCTTTTAGCAACACTCAGTAAACATTTAGGAACTGAGGAGACACATTTTTGAAGCTTCTCAGGTGGAATTCTTTCCCATTCTTGCTTGATGTACAGCTTAAGTTGTTCAACAGTCCGGGGGTCTCCGTTGTGCTATTTTAAGCTTCATAATGCACCACACATTTTCAATGGGGAGACAGGTCTGGACTACAGGCAGGCCAGTCTAGTACCCGCACTCTTTTACTACGAATCCACACTGTTGTAACACGTGGCTTGGCATTGTCTTGCTGAAATAAGCAGGGGCGTCCATGATAACGTTGCTTGTGTTGCTCCAAAACCTGTATGTACCTTTCAGCATTAATGGCGCCTTCACAGATGTATAAGTTACCCATGTCTTGGGCACTAATACACCCCCATACCATCACACATGCTGCCTTTTACACTTTGCGCCTAGAACAATCCGGATGGTTCTTTTCCTCTTTGGTCCGGAGGACACGACGTCCACAGTTTCCAAAAACAATTTGAAATGTGGACTCGTCAGACCACAGAACACTTTTCCACTTTGTATCAGTCCATCTTAGATGAGCTCGGGCCCAGAGAAGCAGGAGGTGTTTCTGGGTGTTGTTGATAAATGGCTTTCACTTTGCATAGGAGAGTTTTAACTTGCACTTACAGATGTAGCGACAAACTGTAGTCACTGACAGTGGTTTTCTGAAGTGTTCCTGAGCCCATGTGGCGATATCCCTTACACACGGATGTCGCTTTTTGATGCAGTACCACCTGAGGGATCGAAGGCCCGTAATATCATCGCTTAGGTGCAGTGATTTCTCCAGATTCTCTGAACCCTTTGATGATATTACGGACCGTAGATGGTGAAATCCCTAAATTCCTCGCAATAGCTGGTTGAGAAAGGTTTTTCTTAAACTGTTCAACAATTTGCTCACGCATTTGTTGACAAAGTGGTGACCCTCGCCCCATCCTTGTTTGTGAATGACTGAGCATTTCATGGAATCTACTTTTATACCCAATCATGGCACCCACCTGTTCCCAATTAGCCTGTTCACCTGTGGGATGTTCCAAATAAGTGTTTGATGAGCATTCCTCAACTTTATCAGTATTTATTGCCACCTTTCCCAACTTTTTTGTCACGTGTTGCTGCCATCAAATTCTAAAGTTAATGATTATTTGCAAAAAAAAATGTTGTCTTTGTAGCATATTCAACTGAATATGGGTTGAAAAGGATTTGCAAATCATTGCATTCCGTTTATATTTACATCTAACACAATTTCCCAACTCATATGGAAACGGGGTTTGTACATTTAAGTAAAAGTTTTTGTACGGCTTTAATGAGTAATTATCCTAAATCCTTGTTTTTTTTCCAGGTTGTGCTGTAATACCCTTTATGTTTGTCTTTCAGGTTCCCCCAACAAACGTAATACAAGTCACACTCCCCTGATTTTTTAGTGAGACAAGAGAACTTGTTTTAGCCAATAGATCTAGAACTACTTAAGTTTGTTATTAGACACACAACTTCACAATACTAGTAACTACAGTTAATAACAAGTATTCATTTCTCATTTCAAGATCACTTTTAAGTTGTTTTTTGAAGTTACCAAGGCAATTTCGACTTGTTCCATTTGCAGTATTTTTTTATTTCTTTTTGCTTATTACAAGCAAAAATAACTTGTATTTATTTATTTAT
>NC_084551.2:1380000-1427500 GCF_033978685.3 Nerophis lumbriciformis
TACTTCTGCTTCTCGCCGTTTGCATTTTAAAGTCAATATTAATATCTCTGTACATTTTACGATCCTAACTTCAGTGACACATGACATTCAATTAAGTCGCCGAGTGCGGCTGTAGGCAACCTCCCGATGTCATTTGTATTACCTCAACGACTATTATCAGTGGTCAGAATCTCTATTATGTTAGTCACGTTACTCAGCTGCTAGTGTGAAAATAATGTATGCACTTCTGTTGTTTACTCGTCAGCGGTATTAATGCTGACTGAGCAGTTTTCTCCTCCCATGTATTAACAACATTGCTGGGCAATATACTTGTTCTTTTCCACTTTCACTTGAATTTTATTTATTTTATATATATATATATATATATATATGTATATATATATATACATATATATATATATATATATATATATATATACATATATATATATATATATATATATAAAAAATAAATACTTGAATTTCAGTGAGTTCTACATATATATATATTTTTTTTAATTTCTTTTTATTTTTTTTATTTTATATATATATATATATATATATATATATATATATATATATATATATATAAATAAAATAAATACTGGGCTGTGACCGGTGCTGCGTTGCCGCCACCTTGTGCTTCTCTGACCGTTCATGAGTGACTATATCCATTCGGCCACCGTGTTCAACGGAGAAGTCACTGAAATTCAAGTATTTATTTTATATATATATATATATATATATATATATATATATATATATATATATATATATATATATAAAAAATAAATACTTGAATTTCAGTGAATTCTACATATATATATATATATATATATATATTTTTTTTTTTTTAATTTATATATATATATATATAAAAAATTTAAAAAAAAGAAATTAAAAACATGCAACACAAATCATTACAAAAAGGTGAAATAATCCTTTGTTTTATTTAATAACTATAAAAAAAAATAAAAATCAAATTTGGGGATAAAAAAAATCACAGCATTAATGGTAATTGTCACACAAGCGTAAAAAGAATAAAAAAACAACAACACTTCCTTCATTTTGAATGTGAACACATACTCTAAATCAGTGATTATTAAACTGTGGTATGACAGGAATCACTTGATTAAAGTACAGTGTTTTATTTTCCTGTATACAAACTAGGGCTGCAACTAACGATTCATTTGATAATCGATTAATCTGTCGATTATTACTTCGATTAATCGATTAAGAATAGGATAAAAGAGACAAACTACATTTCTATCCTTTCCAGTATTTTATCGGGGGGGGAAAAACAGCATACTGGCACCGTACTTATTTTAATTATTGTTTCTCAGCTGTTTGTACATGTTGCAGTTTATAAAATTTTTTAAAGAAATAAAAATAAAATAAAAACTTTTTTTTTTTTAAATAAAAAAAATTGCCTCTGCGCATGCGCATAGCATAGATCCAACGAATCGATGACTGAATTAATCGCCAACTATTTTTATAATCGATTAGTTGTTGCAGCCCTAATTCAAACGCAGTGTTACTGTTCATACTGTGTGTAAAGTTACAGTGGCAAAAAAATATTAAATATACTTGTTAAATAAAACCTGTCTTTTTTTTAATTAATAATTAGGCCTACTACGCTACTGTATTTTATCGTTTGTCATTATGATGGTATTTGAAGAGCCAATCATTTTTTTTAGGGAATTAACCCTCTGTGGACATTGGACTTTAATTAAACAGGGCATACAGGCCCTTACCTTTTTAAAGGGTGTATAAACATTTTGCATTATTTTTTTTGCGCAAATTTCTCAATAAACCTTAGTCCTAAACAAAAACATCAAACATGATTTGTTTTCTTTAAATGTTGACCCTTTTGTAGGCCTTGTGATCAAATGATGTCACATGTTTAAACTAGTAAAATAACTCATGTTGTGAAACTTTATTATCAATAGACAACACTGACATCATTTAATCAAAAGGCCTTCAAATAAATAAATAGGATAGGATAGACTCGATTTATCCCACAATGGCGACATTATGTGGTTGCCAAAGTCCACCAAAAAGAAGGTAAAAACACATGAAAACAAGTAGGAGACATTATAGAAGCACAGAGCTGATGCAAGCAGCTGCCATGTCAGCAGCGCCATTTCTACATACAGCTACAAAAGTAAAACAACGAAAAAGTAATAACGTATATTGCGCACATACGAGTGTTTAGTATTTTTGTTTAAGACTGAAGTTTGTTGAGATATGTGAAGAGAAAAGTACAAACAAATATGGTTCCAAAATACAGTACAGGCCAAAAGTTTGGACACACCTTCTCATTCAATGCGTTTTCTTTATTTTCATGACTATTTACCAGAGGTGTGGACTCGAGTCACATGACTTGGACTCGAGTCAGACTCGAGTCATGAATTTGATGACTTTAGACTCGACTTGACAAAATGTAAAAAGACTTGCAACTCGACTTAGACTTTAACATCAATGACTTGTGACTTCACTTGGACTTGAGCCTTTTGAATTGACATGACTTGACATGACTTGCTACTTTCCCCAAAACCCAAAGATGAAAAAGTTATTCGGGAGCGCTCCGTATTTTTCATTGTGTACTTGTCTATCAGCGTTGCGTGTGTCAGCTGGTGTGCTCTCAGTACAACAGCCAATCACATTAGATCTACTTTGTTTTCATCACACAGCATTCATCCAATCAAATTGCAGGACAACCAACAAAGAAGACATGTCCAAACCACACGCCAGTGAACAAAAAATGATAACTAAAATAATTTTGTTTGGGTATAAAAATTACGAGGTGGTCAACACAAAACGGTTTGCAGTATTCAACACATGCGGTTCCAAAATTACTGATGGAGAGGCAACAACTTCCAACTTCGTCCGGCATTTGAAGTTGCACAAAGAACGGTAAGTTTTGAATGTAAGATAACGTTTATTGGCTAAGTAACGTGACTTTTATTTGCTGTGTAGTTAAATCAGTGAGGCTGTAAACTCACTGCTAACGTTATAACGTTATTGCAAACACGGGAATCTGTTGCAGTTCACTACCTTATTCATACTTTTTGTTCAGTGATTTTTTTTTTAAGCAGGGTTACGTTAGTCAATATATCACACGTAACGTTAGATGGCGGTCAGCAGCACCGCGTATTTTAGCCACCTAAAAAAAGACAAAAATAGTCAAATAAAGGTCAGTTAAAATGTATACTATATTATGAATATGTGTACCGTTTTAGCTAGCTTTCTGACATACTGTTGGTTGTTTACCTCAGTGGTCCCCAACCACCGGGCCGCGGCCCGGTACTGGTCCGTGGATCGATTGGTATCGGGCTGCACAAGAAATAATTTTTTTCTTTTTTCTTTTTTTAATTAAATCAACATAAAAAACACAAGATACACTTACAAGTAGTGCACCAACCCAAAACAACTCTCTCCCCCCTTTTGTTCTGGGCATTGAACATGAAGACTCTTCCTTCACTGTTCCGAGTGGCCATGAGAGTCTTGGCAGTGCCTGCCTCCAGTGCTCCAGTGGAGCGAGTTTTCAGCCATGGTGGCATCATACTACGCCCCCATCGTGCACAAATGACTGACAGACTCTTGGCTAATTTGGTCTTTTGCAAATGCAATGCAGCATAGGGCCCTGACATATAAAAAGTACAACTTTTTTGTTATGTTCACGTATATGTCATGTTTTTTCAATGTTAACACTTTTGTACAAATAAGTACATTTGCACTTTATTTTTCAATGTGTTTGTTCTGTAAAGGAATGAGTTAATGTTTAAAATGACTGGTTAATAGTGCTATTATAAAGTGCAATGTCAGCACAATTTTCTTTCCTGCAATTTAAAATGCACTTGTTTTAATAAATAAATACAGCGTTTGAAAAGCATACACAATCTGTGTTAATATATTAGTCTGTGGTTAAAAGGACTTGAAAGGACTCGAAACTCAAAATGCAGGACTTAGGACTTGACTTGAGACTTTCCAGTCTTGACTTTGGACTTGACTCGGGGCTTGCCTGTCTTGACTCGGGACTGGACTCGGACTTGAGGGCAAAGACTTGAGACTTACAAAACAATGACTTGGTCCCACCTCTGCTATTTACATTGTAGATTGTCACATCAAAACAATGAATGAACACATGTGGAGTTATGTACTTAACAAAAAAAAGGTGACATAACTGAAAACATGTTTTGTATTCTAGTTTGGTTTTCACTTCACAGGTGTGCTTGAAGCTCATCCAGAGAATGCCAAGAGTGTGCAGAGCAGTAATAAGAGCAAAGAGTGGCTATTTTGAAGAAACTAGAATATAAAACATGTTTTCAGTTATTTCACCTTTTTTGTTAAGTACATAACTCCACATGTGTTCATTCATAGTTTTGATGCCTTCAGTGACAATCTACAATGTAAATAGTCCATACTTGCCAACCCTCCCGAATTTCAGTGCCTCTCCCGAAAATCTCCCGGGACAACCATTCTCCCGAATTTCTCCCGATTTCCAGCCGGACAACAATATTGGGGGCCATGCGGACCTGAGTGAGGACAGCCTATTGTCACGTCCGCTTTTCCGCCATATAAACAGCGTGCCGGCCCAGTCACGTTATAACATCTACGGCTTTTGGCGAGTGCACAACTGCACACACACACAACAAGAAGGAGACGAAGCAGAAGAAAGAAGAAGAGACAGTCATGGCGATGACAAGTATGAAAGAAGAAGTACGCTTGCAAGTTCCAAAATGATTGGAAACAAGAATTTCAGTTCATCCAGGACAGCTGGAAGGGGAAGGGGTATGCTGCCTGCAAATTTTGTAGATCAGACTTCTCTGTTGAACACGGTGGCCTGAATGGATATAGTCACTCATGAACGGTCAGAGAAGCACAAGGTGGCGGCAACGCAGCACCGGTCACAGCCCAGTATTTATTTTATTTATATATATATATATATATATATATATACATATATATATAATATATAAAAAAAATAAAAAAAATAAAAATATATATATGTAGAACTCACTGAAATTCAAGTATTTATTTTATATATATATATATATATATATATATATATATATAAATAAAATAAAATTCACTGAAATTCATTTATTTTATATATATATATATATATATATATATATATATATATATATATATATATATATATATCACATGTTAAAATAAAATAAAATTCACTGAAATTCAAGTATTTATTTTATATATATACATATATATATATATAAAATAAATACTTGAATTTCAGTGAATTTTATTTATTTTATATATATATATATATATATATATATATATATATATATATATATATATAAAATAAATACTTGAATTTCAGTGAGTTCTACATATATATATATAAAGTATTTATTTTATATATATATATATATATATATATAAAATAAATACTTGAATTTCAGTGAATTTTATTTATTTTATATATATATATATATATATATATATATATATATATAAAATAAATACTTGAATTTCAGTGAGTTCTACATATATATATATATTTTTTTTTATTTCTTTTTTTTTTAATTTTATATATATATATATATATATATATATATAAAGTATTTATTTTATATATATATATATACATATATATATAAAATAAATACTTGAATTTCAGTGAATTCTACATATATATATATTTTTTAATTTCTTTTTTTTTAAATTTATATATATATATATAAATAAAAAAAAAAAAAGAAATTAAAAAAATATATATATATGTAGAATTCACTGAAATTCAAGTATTTATTTTATATATATATATACATACATATATATATATATATATATATATATACACACATGAAATACTTGAATTTCAGTGAATTCTATTCGATTAGAATTCACTGAAATTCAAGTATTTATTTTATATATATATATATATATATATATATATATATATATATATATATATATATATATATATATATATATATAAATAAAAGAAATACTTGAATTTCAGTATTTTATATATATATATATATATATGAAATACTTGAATTTCAGTGAATTCTAGCTATAAATATACTCCTCCCCCCTTAACCCCGCCCACCTCAACCCCCCAATCTCCCGAATTCGGAGGTCTCAAGGTTGGCAAGTATGAAAGAGTCATGAAAAAAAAGAAAACCCATTGATTGAGAAGGTGTGTCCAAACGTTTGGCCTGTACTCTATGTTTACACCTCTCAAAAACTTAAGGATTTTAATGCCCAATCTAAGGTCCCCACAGGGTTAATAGCCAACAAAATAACCCATTCAACCTTTTTGGAATAAAACTATATTATATTATATTGAGCAAAGAAAGTAAAACATAATATGAATCCAAAACATCTTTATGCCCTTCTAAAAATGAATAATTTATAAGTCCTGTTTGGCTCTAATAACAGCCAGTGAATCTGTGAAAGAAACAATTGAACATTGAAATTTGAAAATTTAACATTAAAAAACTAATAGAGTAAAAGTACAAAAAATGATGGCCAAACAGCAAAAAATTGACTGAAAGGACCTAATTCAGCCTTTGTCTCCTTAGAGTTAAAGAATTGCTTGCTTCAGATTAAAAACAAGTCCACTCTGCAGAAGCAGACAGCAGAAAAGAAAAGTGTGTGTTAATGTGTGTGTGTGTGTGTGTGTGTGTGTATGTTGAAGCAATATGGTGTACTATGCTGCCCCCTATTGGTGTGGAGTGCAGCGATTGGCTAAGCCTGATGGGTGGCGCCATGTAGCATTTTCACTTCCTCTGTGTGTATGCGTGCATGAGTATGTTGAGGTTTTCCCAGTAGTCAAATATAAATGGTCACATTTCCCTTTTGAAACGTCGTTGTAATAAATTGTTTTATAGCGAACCGTTACTATACGACTATACGTCCGGTGCTAGTAAAAAAACAACATGTTATTTAATGGGGAAGTGTCTCCAAACTTTTGAGTGGTACTGTGTATCCTCCTTTTTTGTCTATTTCTTTTGGCAGAGTTGCACTTTTCTGGAAACATTTTTTTTCCCCCTGTTATGCAAAACACTTTTGTGCATTTCCACTGCAGACGACAGTACAGCCTTTATCAGTAATGGCTGTATTATAAGTCATTGAAGTAATAATGGTGCTTTGTTGAGTCATTTTTAGTGGATACCCAGGTGGGTATTTGTATCGGATTGTTATTTACCAGAGGTGTGGACTCGAGTCACATGACTTGGACTCGAGTCAGACTCGAGTCATGAATTTGATGACTTTAGACTCGACTTGACAAAATGTAAAAAGACTTGCAACTCGACTTAGACTTTAACATCAATGACTTGTGACTTCACTTGGACTTGAGCCTTTTGAATTGACATGACTTGACATGACTTGCTACTTTCCCCAAAACCCAAAGATGAAAAAGTTATTCGGGAGCGCTCCGTATTTTTCATTGTGTACTTGTCTATCAGCGTTGCGTGTGTCAGCTGGTGTGCTCTCAGTACAACAGCCAATCACATTAGATCTACTTTGTTTTCATCACACAGCATTCATCCAATCAAATTGCAGGACAACCAACGAAGAAGACATGTCCAAACCACACGCCAGTGAACAAAAAATGATACCTAAAATAATTTCGTTTGGGTATAAAAATTACGAGGTGGTCAACACAAAACGGTTTGCAGTATGCAACACATGCGGTTCGAAAATTACTGATGGAGAGGCAACAACTTCCAACTTCGTCCGGCATTTGAAGTTGCACAAAGAACGGTAAGTTTTGAATGTAAGATAACGTTTATTGGCTAAGTAACGTGACTTTTATTTGCTGTGTAGTTAAATCAGTGAGGCTGTAAACTCACTGCTAACGTTATAACGTTATTGCAAACACGGGAATCTGTTGCAGTTCACTACCTTATTCATACTTTTTGTTCAGTGATTTTTTTTAAGCAGGGTTACGTTAGTCAATATATCACACGTAACGTTAGACGGCGGTCAGGAGCACCGCGTATTTTAGCCACCTAAAAAAAGACAAAAATAGTAAAATAAAGGTCAGTTAAAATGTATACTATATTATGAATATGTGTACCGTTTTAGCTAGCTTTCTGACATACTGTTGGTTGTATACCTCAGTGGTCCCCAACCACCGGGCCGCGGCCCGGTACTGGTCCGTGGATGGATTGGTATCGGGCCGCACAAGAAATATATATATATATTTTTTTTCTTTTTTTAATTAAATCAACATAAAAAACACAAGATACACTTACAAGTAGTGCACCAACCCAAAACAACTCTCTCCCCCCTTTTGTTCTGGGCATTGAACATGAAGACTCTTCCTTCACTGTTCCGAGTGGCCATGAGAGTCTTGGCAGTGCCTGCCTCCAGTGCTCCAGTGGAGCGAGTTTTCAGCCATGGTGGCATCATACTACGCCCCCATCGTGCACAAATGACTGACAGACTCTTGGCTAATTTGGTCTTTTGCAAATGCAATGCAGCATAGGGCCCTGACATATAAAAAGTACAACTTTTTTGTTATGTTCACGTATATGTCATGTTTTTTCAATGTTAACACTTTTGTACAAATAAGTACATTTGCACTTTATTTTTCAATGTGTTTGTTCTGTAAAGGAATGAGTTAATGTTTCAAATGACTGGTTAATAGTGCTATTATAAAGTGCAATGTCAGCACAATTTTCTTTCCTGCAATTTAAAATGCACTTGTTTTAATAAATAAATACAGCGTTTGAAAAGCATACACAATCTGTGTTAATATATTAGTCTGTGGTTAAAAGGACTTGAAAGGACTCGAAACTCAAAATGCAGGACTTAGGACTTGACTTGAGACTTTCCAGTCTTGACTTTGGACTTGACTCGGGGCTTGCCTGTCTTGACTCGGGACTTGACTCGGACTTGAGGGCAAAGACTTGAGACTTACTTGTGACTTGCAAAACAATGACTTGGTCCCACCTCTGTTATTTACTTACATTTATAAATGACTTGTTTTCTGCTTCTGACATTGGCCAACTTACTGGTGCAATTATTATTTAGTCAAAAGCTTTTGATGTGGTTGAGCATTATCTTCTCCTGGACAAACTGCATCATATTGGACTGAGTAGAATGCTGTCCTCTTGTTTGACTCTATAACAGACCTGGGCAAATTAAATATAATGAATAATTAAATATATTTTTTAGATCTTTAAGATGGAAAGTGTAGCTGCCATTATGATGTGCAGTGATGTTTTCAAATGTCTTCAACTATACAAAGTATTTCAATGGTTAGAATCTGCACTTCTACATTATATATTACAAACCCTGTTTCCATATGAGTTGGGAAATTGTGTTAGATGTAAATATAAACGGAATACAATGATTTGCAAATCCTTTTCAACCCATATTCAGTTGAATATGCTACAAAGACAACATATTTGATGTTCAAACTCATAAACTTTATTTTTTTTTGCAAATAATCATTAACTTAGAATTCCATGGCTGCAACACATGCCAAAGTAGTTGGGAAAGGGCATGTTCACCACTGTGTTACATGGCCTTTCCTTTTAACAACACTCAGTAAACGTTTGGGAACTGAGGAGACACATTTTTGAAGCTTCTCAGGTGGAATTCTTTCCCATTCTTGCTTGATGTACAGCTTAAGTTGTTCAACAGTCCGGGGGTCTCCGTTGTGCTATTTTAGGCTTCATAATGCACCACACATTTTCAATGGGAGACAGGTCTGGACTACAGGCAGGCCAGTCTAGTACCCGCACTCTTTTACTATGAGGCCACGTTGATGTAACACGTGGCTTGGCATTGTCTTGCTGAAATAAGCAGGGGCGTCCATGGTAACGTTGCTTGGATGGCAACATATGTTGCTCCAAAACCTGTATGTACCTTTCAGCATTAATGGCGCCTTCACAGATGTGTAAGTTACCCATGTCTTGGGCACTAATACACCCCCATACCATCACACATGCTGGCTTTTACACTTTGCGCCTATAACAATCCGGATGGTTCTTTCCCTCTTTGGTCCGGAGGACACGACGTCCACAGTTTCCAAAAACAATTTGAAATGTGGACTCGTCAGACCACAGAACACTTTTCTACTTTGCATCAGTCCATCTTAGATGAGCTCAGGCCCAGCGAAGCCGACGGCGTTTCTGGGTGTTGTTGATAAATGGTTTTCGCCTTGCATAGGAGAGTTTTAACTTGCACTTACAGATGTAGCGACAAACTGTAGTTACTGACAGTGGGTTTCTGAAGTGTTCCTGAGCCCATGTGGTGATATCCTTTACACACTGATGTCGCTTGTTGATGCAGTACAGCCTGAGGGATCGAAGGTCACGGGCTTAGCTGCTTACGTGCAGTGATTTCTCCAGATTCTCTGAACCCTTTGATGATATCACGGAGCGTAGATGGTGAAATCCCTAAATTTCTTGCAATAGCTGGTTGAGAAAGGTTTTTCTTAAACTGTTCAACAATTTGCTCACGCATTTGTTGACAAAGTGGTGACCCTCGCCCCATCCTTGTTTGTGAATGACTGAGCATTTCATGGAATCTACTTTTATACCCAATCATGGCACCCACCTGTTCCCAATTTGCCTGTTCACCTGTGGGATGTTCCAAATAAGTGTTTGATGAGCATTCCTCAACTTTATCAGTATTTATTGCCACCTTTCCCAACTTTTTTGTCACGTGTTGCTGCCATCAAATTCTAAAATTAATGATTATTTGCAAAAAAAAATGTTGTCTTTGTAGCATATTCAACTGAATATGGGTTGAAAGTGATTTGCAAATCATTGTATTCCGTTTATATTTACATCTAACACAATTTCCCAACTCATATGGAAACGGGGTTTGTAGTTACTATGGTAATCTAATTAGTTACTTTGGTAATCTAAGTCACAGCAACTCAGACGAGGCACCAAGCAGTGTGGGTGGCGAGCGTTTTTACAGAGTGTTTCCAGAGTGTCAGCCTGAAATGCGGGTGTCAGGGACAGACGCGCAAGGAGAATTTTACAGCAAAGTTCTAAAGCTTAGTGATATATCAGATGTAATCAGACTGTAGGTGGAGTTTTTTACCCTTCCCGTTTGTTGAGTTTCGCATGATTGTAAAATACGTGGATGGAGAGGGGGTGTGACGTTCATATGTTGTCAATATTCAGTGTTTTATCGGTCATAGTTAATATTGTAAATCCCACATTCTTTATTTTCATGTACATTCTGGGTGTCTCATTCGGTAGAAAATTTTAAAATTCCATTCCGTTTTTTAAGGCGGTCTGTAGAAAATGGATGGATGAAAAATGGATGTTATAACGTTTTTAGCATTCAATCAGATATTATTGTGAGGTTTTGTATTAGCGTTCCTAAAAATAGATATACCGGCCCCCAGACACATTTTTCCCCCAATATTTGGCCCCCGAGTCAAAATAATTGCCCAGGCCTGCTCTCAACTAGGGATGTCCCGATCCAGGCTTTTGCACTTCCGATCCGATACCAATATTGTTTTTGCACTTCCGATCCGATACCGATACTGACCGATACTGGCCTATCCGAGCATGTATTAAAGTTTAAAGTTATTTAGCCTACTTAGTTGTCAGAATCATGTTGAAAAGGGTTTTAGTACTCTTGATAACAACTAGCCAGCTGAATTAGGGGAGTTTGAATAATACACAATGGTTGGTAACAAGAAACTGACCTGTTTATTCAAGGATAAACACAAAATAGACACAATGATACATGACAAACAGAAATGGCATCATTGAACTAGGGCTGGGCGATTTGGCCTTTTTTTAATATTGCGATATTTTAAGGCCATATTGCGATACACAATATATATCTCCATATTTTGCCTTAGCCTTGAATGAACACTTGATGCATATAATCACAGCAGTATGATGATTCTATGTGTTTTGATTGATTGATTGAGACTTTTATTAGTAGGTTGCACAGTGAAGTACATATTCCGTACAATTGACCACTAAATGGTAACACCCCAATAAGTTTTTCAACTTGTTTAAGTCGGGGTCCACTTAAATTGATTCATGATACAGATATATACTATCAGATATATACTATCATCATAATACAGTCATCACACAAGATAATCACATTGAATTATTTACATTATTTATAATCCAGGGTGTGGAGGGGGGCACCGGATGTAAGTGTCAAAAAGACAGCCAAAATAGTTTGATATGAGAATAAATCTAAAGTTAAAATATAGGGTAGAAATGCACCCATTTGCAGGAAATGTAGTCTTGATTTTCTAAATTTTCTTTCAAGGTTTGCATGTCTACATTAAAACATTCTTCTTCATACTACATTAATATATGCTACTTTTAAACTTTCATGCAGAGAGGAAAATGACAACAAAAAAAAATCACTATTTTTTTCATACGGTGTTGATGTGGAAATGTTTTCCTCTGCATTTTGATGGTGTGGACGTGTGGCACCGAATGGAGATAAGCGTCTGGACAGACGTTACAATATTTGAACAATGATGACGAAAACTGTTTTCTCTGTCGTGTCCGTGTGTCAAAAATCGTTATGCGCTTATTTTTTTATTTGATTTTGTGCGTGGCATAGATTTGCCGTGCGCAGAGGACGCTTGAGCAGGCGCGCACCTTAGCGGCTGCGCTAGCATCACAGCTAACGCTAGCCATGCTGCTACCTTGCTCTCTGCTGGGAGAGGACGTATACGTATGTGACGTATGACGTGACAGTATGTGACGTGTGTAAGAAGGTGCGCTCGCTGTCTGTGAGAGGGAGACACAGGAAAGAGTGAGAAGAGCCTGTCGTGTAATGCCAGCACCTAAAAGCAACTGCGTGAGAATCCACAGACCTGTGGATGTGTTGAAGGTGTGCTGGAAAATGCGGAACAGAAATTAGGGAGCAGCAGAAAAGTGGAATGTATTATTTAAATCGGTGCGTTGGAAAACACGGACTGGAGTTTTTCAAAAACTGGATCTGGATCGGCATTTTCCCATGCCTTGCCGATACGCATTTTTTGGCAAATATCGGCGGCCGATCCGATCCAAATATCGGATCGGGACATCCCTATTTTCTACCGATCAATGTTTATTTATATAGCCCTAAATCACAAGTGTCTCAAAGGGCTGCACAAGCCACAACGACATCCTCGGTACAGAGCCCACATAAGGGCAAGGAAAAACTCACCCCAGTGGGACGTCGATGTGAATATCTTTAGGCAGGTTTGCCCATTCTTCTTTGCAGCACCTCTCAACGTTGGTTTTCAGATGTCTCTGTACATTGCTGCATTAGTCTTTCCCTCCATCCTGACTAGTCGCTGAAAAGCATCCCCACAGCATGATGCTGCCACCACCATGCTTCACTGGAGGCCTGGTGATGAGAGCTGCCTGGTTTCCTCCAAACATGACACCCGGCATTCATGCCAAAGAGTTCAATCTCTGTCTCATCAGACCAGATCATTTAGTTTCTCATGGTTTCAGAGTCTTTCAGGTGCAATTTGGCAAACCTTTGATGGTTGTCCTTCTGGAAGGTTCCCCTCTCTCCACAGAGGAATGCTGTAGACCTGACAGAGTGACCATCGGGTTCTTGGTCACCTCCCTGACTTGACTAAGACAGGCATGTGATTTGACCACAATGAAAAAGACTGGGGTCTGGGGGACGAAGCTCCTGGTTTTTCACCAATTTAACATGCTAAAATTAACAAAGACAGCACCATTTGAAGAAAATATTTTAGTGTTTAAAGACATGAAAACATCATTAATAGAACATACATAACCCAATTCCATCCATCCATCCATCCATCTTCTTCCGCTTATCCGAGGTCGGGTCGCGGGGGCAGCAGCTTAAGCAGGGAAGCCCAGACTTCCCTCTCCCCAGCCACTTCGTCCAGCTCCTCCCGGGGGATCCCGAGGCGTTCCCAGGCCAGCCGGGAGAGATAGTCTTCCCAGCGTGTCCTGGGTCTTCCCCGCGGCCTCCTACCGGTCGGACGTGCCCGAAACACCTTCCTAGGGAGGCGTTCGGGTGGCATCCTGACCAGATGCCCGAACCACCTCATCTGGCTCCTCTCCATGTGGAGGAGCAGCGGCTTTACTTTGAGCTCCCCCCGGATGACAGAGCTTCTCACCCTATCTCTAAGGGAGAGCCCCGCCACTCGGCGGAGGAAACTCATTTCGGCCGCTTGTACCCGTGATCTTGTCCTTTCGGTCATGACCCAAAGCTCATGACCATAGGTGAGGATGGGAACGTAGATCGACCGGTAAATCGAGAGCTTTGCCTTCCGGCTCAGCTCCTTCTTCACTACAACGGATCGATACAGCGTCCGCATTACTGAAGACGCCGCACCGATCCGCCTGTCGATCTCACGATCCACTCTTCCCTCACTCGTGAACAAGACTCCGAGGTACTTGAACTCCTCCACTTGGGGCAAGATCTCCTCCCCAACCCGGAGATGGCACTCCACCCTTTTCCGGGCGAGAACCATGGACTCGGACTTGGAGGTGCTGATTCCCATCCCAGTCGCTTCACACTCGGCTGCGAACCGATCCAGTGAGAGCTGAAGATCTTGGCCGGAGGAAGCCATCAGGACCACATCATCTGCAAAAAGCAGAGACCTAATCCTGCAGCCACCAAACCGGATACCCTCAACGCCTTGACTGCGCCTAGAAATTCTGTCCATAAAGGTTATGAACAGAATCGGTGACAAAGGGCAGCCTTGACGGAGTCCAACCCTCACTGGAAACGTGTCCGACTTACTGCCGGCAATGCGGACCAAGCTCTGACACTGATCATACAGGGAGCGAACTGCCACAATAAGACAGTCCGATACCCCATACTCTCTGAGCACTCCCCACAGGACTTCCCGGGGTACACGGTCGAATGCCTTCTCCAAGTCCACAAAGCACATGTAGACTGGTTGGGCAAACTCCCATGCACCCTCAAGGACCCTGCCCAGAGTATAGAGCTGGTCCACAGTTCCACGACCAGGACGAAAACCACACTGTTCCTCCTTAACCCAATTATACTAATGAATCACTGTATATGGTTCAGTCCCAACAGTATTTAGTCACTAATATTTACATCTTGTGTTCATTTCACATCCACAGGTGTCACATTGATCAGTGTTATTATCTCCAGGAAAATAGGATATAGGATATAAATTTATGAAAATAATTAAACATGTCTAGTATTGTTTACTCATTTGAAAATAGGAAATAATAATAATGTGAGGACACTGACATATTGCATGAAACAAGTGTGAAAATATTTACCTTCAAGATGGTTACACCACTGACAATATTGTTTCAAGAGACTACATAAGAACTTAATATTACAAAATAGTATTATATGCAAATTTATTTCAAATAAATTGTTAACTGGAATCAATAATGCGACTCTTAATTTCATAATATATTTTATTTTTAGAAAAAAAACATTTATTTTTCGCAAAGCAATAATTGGTTAATATTTAAAACAAACATGCGTATTTCGCAAGCAAATATTTTTTAGCTTACCTCATTATTAACAACCCTGTCTGCAACTGAAGTGGGTTGTTTGGGTGGATCTTTCCTCTCGATGTCTACGGCAGTTGTCGACATAGTTGCCAACCTTGAGACCTCCGATTTCGGGAGGTGGGGGGTGGGGCGGGGCGTGGTTAAGAGGGGAGGAGTATATTGACAGCTAGAATTCACCAAGTCAAGTATTTCATATATATATCTACATCCTGAGAATATGCAAACAAAACTGTGTTTAGATAATTGATACTTCAAACTTGCATAAATATAACATGAATATAACATAACTTGGCTTCTGAGAGCTTAAAAATGTAATGAAAAATGCTAAAGTTGTTGATAAACAAGCAATTATTTTAATAATTAAATATGGTCATTTTAAATGAATTATTATGATAATTTAAAATGTATTATTTCAAATATGTTTATTTTAATGTACCGGTATAATTCTATGGCTGGATGTAATAAGGAGTCAGAAAAAATACAAAAAAATTTTTTTTTGATGTTTTTAGCAAAATATAGTACAAATGTATTTAGTTATTTATTTTGTATTTTTTTTAAATTAATAAATATATTTATTTTTAGGTAAGATAAACATAATATTACAATGTGTCTCTAGTCTGGATGATTTAGTTCTTGTCACCCTGTTGTCCTCCCGTAGTGAAAAAAGGCTGTCCTCACTCAGGTCCGCACTGCTGAAAATCGGGAGATTTTCGGGAGAATATTTGTCCCGGGAGGTTTTCGGGAGAGGCGTTGAATTTCGGGAGTCTCCCGGAAAATTCGGGAGGCTTGGCAAGTATGGTTGTCGATGTAAACAAAGGATGAAGTCCGTAAGGTTTGCTCACTTTCGGTTGACATCCAAAAGTAGCAGCTAGTGAAAAGTTCGTTTTCCTTGCTTCAAGTTGTTTCATATGTTTTTGGCGTTTCGCCTTGAAACCTCGTGATCCATAGTCAATATTATCATGACACCACGTGCACAAAACCTTTCCTTAAAAGTCTCTCTGTCTCGATGGAGATCTTCCTTTAATTATTACCTCCTGCTTCCATTGAAAGTCCAGTTTAGAAAACTGTTGTTGTCACTTCTTCTGCAGCCGAGTAGTCGCAAGATTATCCCTGGGATCACTACAGCGCCCTCTACCACCATGAGGCGGGAGTCATTTAATGACTCATATTTGACACACGCAGCTATATTAATAAAACATGTTTACTGTTCTTTTTAGCATATTCAATAGCTTGGACCTTAAATCCTACTGAATAGCTCTTTATCTTCTTCCCTTTATGCCATTTTAAATTATTGAAATTAGCCTCCTCCATTTTGGAAAATGATGCCTTGAAAGGTGAAGTGTCACTCGTGACGTGACGAGTTTGACCCGGCGGTAAAACGAGGCATATGCTAATTATTCTGCGAAACGAGTTTGACCCGGCGGTAAAACGAGACATGCGCTAATTATTTTGCTAAACAAGTTTGACCCAGCAGTAATTCTAAGCATGTGCTAATTATTTTGCAAAACGAGTTTGACCCGGCGGTAAAACGAGGCATGCGGGTAATATATACCCGGCGGCAATTCAAGGAAATAGGGTACTTCACATTGTCATTATGGGGTGTTGTCTGTAGAATTTTGAGGACAAAAATTAATTTACCGTATTTTCCGCACTATTAGCCGCACCTAAAAACCACAAATTTACTCAAAAGCTGACAGTGCGGCTTATAACCCGGTGCGCTTTATATATGGATTAATATTAAGATTCATTTTCATAAAGTTTAGGTCTCGCAACTACGGTAAACAGCCGCCATCTTTTTTCCCCGTAGAAGAGGAAGCGCTTCTTCTTCTACGCCAAGCAACCGCCAAGGTAAGCACCCGCCCCCATAGAAGAGGAAGCGCTTCTTCTTCTACTGTAAGCAACCACCCGCCCCCGTAGAAGAAGAAGAAGCGCGCGGATATTACGTTTCATTTCCTTTGTGTGTTTACATCTGTAAAGACCACAAAATGGCTCCTACTAAGCGACAGGTTTCCGGTTCATGAAAAGACGCAATCTCTCCATCCGCACACGGACTACTATTTCACAGCAACTGCCTAAAGACTTTCAAGAAAAGCTGGCTACTTTCCGTGCATATTGTAAAAACAAGATAGCTGAAAAAAAGATCCGGCCAGAGAACATTATCAACATGGACGAGGTTCCACTGACTTTTGATATTCCTGTGAACCGCACTGTGGATACAACGGGAGCACGTACGGTGAATATTCGCACCACAGGGAATGAGAAGTCATCCTTCACTGTGGTTCTAGCTTGCCATGCTAATGGCCAGAAACTTCCACCCATGGTGATATTCAAAAGGAAGACCTTGCCAAAAGAGACATTTCCAGCCGGCGTCATCATAAAAGCTAACTCGAAGGGATGGATGGATGAAGAAAAGATGAGCGAGTGGTTAAGGTAAGTTTACGCGAAGAGGCCGGGTGGCTTTTTTCACGCAGCTCCGTCCATGTTGATATACGACTCCATGCGCGCCCACATCACGCTGGTTTTTAATATATTATTAAAGTTTGACTGACCTATCTGACTGTTTTTTTGACATTCCCTTTAGCGCAGTTAGATGCGGCTTATAACACGGGGCGGCTTATAGGTGGACAAAGTTTTGAAATATGCCGTTCATTGAAGGCGCGGCTTATAACCCAGGGCGGCTTATGGTGCGGAAAATACGGTACTCCATTTTGGAATAAGGCTGTAACATAATGAAATGTACAAAACCCAAAACCAGTGAAGTAGGCACGTTGTGTAATTCGTAAATAAAAACAGAATACAATGACTTGCAAATCCTTTTCAGCTTATATTCAATTGAATAGACTGCAAAGACAACATACTTAACGTTTAAACTGGAAAACTTTGTTATTTTTTGCAAATATTAGCTCATTTGGAATTTGATACCTGCAACATGTTTCAAAAAAGCAGGCACAAGTGGCAAAAAAGACTGAGAAAGTTGAGGAATGCTCATCAAACACTTATTTGGAACATCCCATAAGTGAACAGGCTAATTGGGAACAGGTGGGTGCCATGATTGGGTTTAAAAGCAGATTCCATGAAATGCTCAGTCATTCACAAACAAGGACGGGGCGAGGGTCACCACTTTATGAACAAATGCGTGAGCAAATTGTCGAACAGTTTAGGAACAACATTTCTCAACCAGCTATTGCAAGGAATTTATGGATTTCACCATCTACGCTCCGTAATATCATCAAAAGGTTCAGATAATCTGGAGAAATCACTGCACGTAAGCAGCAAGGCTGAAAACCATCATTGAATGCCCGTGACGTTCGATCCCTCAGGCGGTACTGCATCCAAAACAGACATCAGTGTGTAAAGGATATCACCACATGGGCTCAGGAACACTACAGAAAACCACTGTTAGTAACTACAGTTGGTCGCTACATCTGTAAGTGCAAGTTAAAAACTCTACGATGCAAAGCGAAAGCCATTTATCAACAACACCCAGAAACGCCGCCGGCTTCGCTGGGCCTGAGCTCATCTAAGATGGACTGATGCATAGTGTAAAAGTGTTCTGTGATCTGACGAGTCCACATTTCAAATTGTTTTTGGAAACTGTGGACGTCGTGTCCTCCAGAACAAAGAGGAAAAGAACCATCCGGATTGTAAAGGCGCAAAGTGTAAAAGGCAGCATCTGTGATGGTATGGGGGTGTACTAGTGTCCAAGGCATGGGTAACTTACACATCTGTGAAGGCACCATTAATGCTGAAAGGTACATACAGGTTTTGGAGCAACATATGTTGCCATCCAAGCAACGTTACCATGGACGCCCCTGCTTATTTCAGCAAGACAATGCCAAGCCACGTGTTACATCAACGTGGCCTCATAGTAAAAGAGTGCGGGTACTAGACTGGCCTGCCTGTAGTCCAGACCTGTCTCCCATTGAAAATGTGTGGCGCATTATGAAGCCTAAAATAGCACAACGGAGACCCCCGGACTGTTGAACAACTTAAGCTGTACATCAAGCAAGAATGGGAAAGAATTCCACCTGAGAAGCTTAAAAAATTGGTCTCCTCAGTTCCCAAACATTTACTGAATGTTGTTAAAAGGAAAGGCCATGTAACACAGTGGTAAAAATGCCCCCGTGCCAGCTTTTTTGCAATGTGTTGCTGCCAGTTAATGATTTGCAAAAAAAAAAAATGTTGCTTCTCAGTTTGAACATTAAATATCTTGTCTTTGCAGTCTATTCAATTGAATATGCGTTGAAAAGGATTTGCAAATCACTGTATTCTGTTCTCATTTACGAATTACACAACATGCCAACTTCACTGGTTTTGGGTTTTGTAGAAAAAGTGAAGCTCTGCGATTACTTTCCAGATGCACTTTATGTGAGGAAATAGTTGTTACGCAACATTCTGTGATGGCATTGGTATCATTTCTACAAACAATGGCCTCGTCTTCAGCTGTAATCAAAATAATCTTATGCAGCTGAAATAGGCTCCAGCACCACCTGTGACCCCGAAAGGGACAAGCGATGCAAAACGGGTGGATGGATGTTGAAATGAACCATTTTCTTATTTGCACCTGCATGTCTGTACCCTTCCAATAAATACATTCTATGCAAAAAAAAAAGTGAGTGTGACTTCATTTCTACAGAAAAACTATTGTGCGTGCATATCTTCACATGCTGTGTTTTCACTCTTGCAATTCAATACAGCTCTTTTGACATTTTGAGGTTGTTGTTTTTTTTATATAGAAGTGGATATGAAAGGAAACACAAAGGTCCTCTTCCTCTTTCTTTTTTAGAAGAGAAATGAGAAGGCAAGACACGATTATATAAACGGGTAAGTAGAGTATACCAGTGTGATTTAATCTTGATGTTTTTTTTTATTCATACAATATGCAAAGAATGTGTAAAGGTGTGCTTATGTCGCAATAATTCATTTTGAGGAATAGAAAAATGGATGCTTTTTTTTCTTCTTTTCGGTAAGTCATTGCCATATAAATGTTACAGCTGAGAGAATTGTGTTACAGGTATGTACTGCTGGAATATACAGATGATACGGTTTACAGAGTGTAGCTTTTTGTCATGTTTGGTATCTTGCAGTGAACTTAGCCGAGGGAAAAGGGAAATGAACACTAATGTGCAGTAATAAGGACATGACCTGATATTTTCACATCACTCTGATAGATGATCGGACCAGGAAGACCTCCGAACTGTGGACTTCGGCTCTGGTAAAAAAAAAAGCTCATGCTTAAAATCTATCAATGGGGTTAAATGATATAGAATGTATGATATAGTATAATAGCATAAGCTTTATGGGCATCTTTATTGTCAGACAAGTTCAAAGTCCTTTTTCCCTTAGTTGTGTGGTTCAGTTATATGGATTCTGCTTCACTATAAAGTACATTACATACTACTTTTGGACTTTTAATTGTCCTTGAAAAAGGTGATCTGCTCCACCAATGTCCTCTATGACTATGACTGAAAAATGGGAAGATTCTGATATAGATTTTTTTTTTTTTTTTATCATGTTTGGTCCTGTTCTCAGGATACATATAATTTTAGAACATCATTAAAAAGTAAACTTGGCGAAAGCTTTTAATTTCATAATACCGTATTTTCCGCACTATTAGCCGCACCTAAAAACCACAAATTTACTCAAAAGCTGACAGTGCGGCTTATAACCCGGTGCGCTTTATATATGGATTAATATTAAGATTCATTTTCATAAAGTTTCGGTCTCGCAACTACGGTAAACAGCCGCCATCTTTTTTCCCCCGTAGAAGAGGAAGTGCTTCTTCTTCTACGCAAGCAACCGCCAAGGTAAGCACCCGCCCCCATAGAACAGGAAGCGCTTTTTCTTCTACTGTAAGCAACCACCCGCCCGCGTAGAAGAAGAAAAAAGAGCGCGGATATTACGTTTCATTTCCTTTGTGTGTTTACATCTGTAAAGACCACAAAAAGGCTCCTACTAAGCGACAGGTTTCCTGTTCATGAAAAGACGCAATCTCTCCATCCGCACACGGACTACTATTTCACAGCAACTGCCTAAAGACTTTCAAGAAAAGCTGGCTACTTTCCGTGCATATTGTAAAAACAAGATAGCTGAAAAAAAGATCCGGCCAGAGAACATTATCAACATGGACGAGGTTCCACTGACTTTTGATATTCCTGTGAACCGCACTGTGGATACAACGGGAGCACGTACGGTGAATATTCGCACCACAGGGAATGAGAAGTCATCCTTCACTGTGGTTCTAGCTTGCCATGCTAATGGCCAGAAACTTCCACCCATGGTGATATTCAAAAGGAAGACCTTGCCAAAAGAGACCTTTCCAGCCGGCGTCATCATAAAAGCTAACTCGAAGGGATGGATGGATGAAGAAAAGATGAGCGAGTGGTTAAGGGAAGTTTACGCGAAGAGGCCGGGTGGCTTTTTTCACGCAGCTCCGTCCATGTTGATATACGACTCCATGCGCGCCCACATCACGCTGGTTTTTAATATATTATTAAAGTTTGACTGACCTATCTGACTGTTTTTTTGACATTCCTTTAGCGCAGTTAGATGCGGCTTATAACACGGGGCGGCTTATAGGTGGACAAAGTTTTGAAATATGCCGTTCATTGAAGGCGCGGCTTATAACCCAGGGCGCCTTATGGTGTGGAAAATACGGTATATGAATATTTCCAACAAAACTAATACATGTTGATAGTGTTGTCCCGATACCAATATTTTGGCACCGATACCAAAAAGTATTTTGATACTTTTCTAAATAAAGGGGACCACAAAAAATGGCATTATTTTATTTTAACATTAAACATATGTTTATTATTGCAATTTTGTCCTAAAATAAAATAGTGAACATACGAGACAACTTGCCTTTTAGTAGTAAGTAAGCAAACAAAGACTCCTAATTAGTCTGCTGACATAAATTGTGTCATTTATCATTCTATTATTTTGTCAACATTATTAAGGACAAGTGGTAGAAAATGAATTATTTCATTTACTGTTAATATCTACTTACTTTAACTTTTAGACTTAGACAAACTTTAATGATCCACAAGGGAAATTATTCAACACAGTAGCTCAGTTACAATGATGGAAAGTGTAAGGATGGAAAGGACAACGCAGGTATAAATAGACTAATATAGCGATAAAAAATCTAACATATACAGGTAAAAGCCAGTAAATTAGAATATTTTGAAAAACTTGATTTATTTCAGTAATTGCATTCAAAAGGTGTAACTTGTACATTATATTTATTCATTGCACACAGACTGATGCATTCAAATGTTTATTTCATTTAATTTTGATGATTTGAAGTGGCAACAAATGAAAATCCAAAATTCCGTGTGTCACAAAATTAGAATATTACTTAAGGCTAATACAAAAAAGGGATTTTTAGAAATGTTGGCCAACTGAAAAGTATGAAAATGAAAAATATGAGCATGTACAATACTCAATACTTGGTTGGAGCTCCTTTTGCCTCAATTACTGCGTTAATGCGGCGTGGCATGGAGTCCATGAGTTTCTGGCACTGCTCAGGTGTTATGAGAGCCCAGGTTGCTCTGATAGTGGCCTTCAACTCTTCTGCGTTTTTGGGTCTGGCATTCTGCATCTTCCTTTTCACAATACCCCACAGATTTTCTATGGGGCTAAGGTCAGGGGAGTTGGCGGGCCGATTTAGAACAGAAATACCATGGTCCGTAAACCAGGCACGGGTAGATTTTGCGCTGTGTGCAGGCGCCAAGTCCTGTTGGAACTTGAAATCTCCATCTCCATAGAGCAGGTCAGCAGCAGGAAGCATGAAGTGCTCTAAAACTTGCTGGTAGACGGCTGCGTTGACCCTGGATCTCAGGAAACAGAGTGGACCGACACCAGCAGATGACATGGCACCCCAAACCATCACCCAACCATGCAAATTTTGCATTTCCTTTGGAAATCGAGGTCCCAGAGTCTGGAGGAAGACAGGAGAGGCACAGGATCCACGTTGCCTGAAGTCTAGTGTAAAGTTTCCACCATCAGTGATGGTTTGGGGTGCCATGTCATCTGCTGGTGTCGGTCCACTCTGTTTCCTGGGATCCAGGGTCAACGCAGCCGTCTACCAGCAAGTTTTCGAGCACTTCATGCTTCCTGCTGCTGACCTGCTCTATGGAGATGGAGATTTCAAGTTCCAACAGGACTTGGCGCCTGCACACAGCGCAAAATCTACCCGTGCCTGGTTTACGGACCATGGTATTTCTGTTCTAAATTGGCCCGCCAACTCCCCTGACCTTAGCCCCATAGAAAATCTGTGGGGTATTGTGAAAAGGAAGATGCAGAATGCCAGACCCAAAAACGCAGAAGAGTTGAAGGCCACTATCAGACCAACCTGGGCTCTCATAACACCTGAGCAGTGCCAGAAACTCATCGACTCCATGCCACGCCGCATTAACGCAGTAATTGAGGCAAAAGGAGCTCCAACCAAGTATTGAGTATTGTACATGCTCATATTTTTCATTTTCATACTTTTCAGTTGGCCAACATTTCTAAAAATCCCTTTTTTGTATTAGCCTTAAGTAATATTCTAATTTTGTGACACACGGAATTTTGGATTTTCATTTGTTGCCACTTCAAATCATCAAAATTAAATGAAATAAACATTTGAATGCATCAGTCTGTGTGCAATGAATAAATATAATGTACAAGTTACACCTTTTGAATGCAATTACTGAAATAAATCAAGTTTTTCAAAATATTCTAATTTACTGGCTTTTACCTGTATATGAATATATACATAATGTGTACAGAATAATATATATACAGATATATTATATTATGTCTATAACATATATACAATATATACCAATGACCATGTACAATATTACAGTATATGTGACAGCAGCAGCATAAAATAGAGAGTAGATCCAGCAGGAAATACAAACCCCGTTTCCATATGAGTTGGGAAATTGTGTTAGATGTAAATATAAACAGAATACAATGATTTGCAAATCCTTTTCAACCCATATTCAATTGAATATGCTACAAAGACAACATATTTGATGTTCAAACTCATAAACATTTTTTTTTTTTTTTGCAAATAGTCATTAACTTTAAAATTTGATGGCAGCAACACGTGACAAAGAAGTTGGGAAAGGTGGCAATAAATACTGATAAAGTTGCGGAATGCTCATCAAACACTTATTTGGAACATCCCACAGGTGAACAGGCAAATTGGGAACAGGTGGGTGCCATGATTGGGTATAAAAGTAGATTCCATGAAATGCTCAGTCATTCACAAACAAGGATGGGGCGAGGGTCACCACTTTGTCAACAAATGCGTGAGCAAATTGTTGAACAGTTTAAGAAAAACCTTTCTCAACCAGCTATTGCAAGGAATTTAGGGATTTCACCATCTACGGTCCGTAATATCATCAAAGGGTTCAGAGAATCTGGAGAAATCACTGCACGTAAGCAGCTAAGCCCGTGACCTTCCATCCCTCAGGCTGATCAACAAGCGACATCAGTGTGTAAAGGATATCACCACATGGGCTCAGGAACACTTCAGAAACCCACTGTCAGTAACTACAGTTGGTCGCTACATCTGTAAGTGCAAGTTAAAACTCTCCTATGCAAGGCGAAAACCGTTTATCAACAACACCCAGAAACGCCGCCGGCTTCGCTGGGCCTGAGCTCATCTAAGATGGACTGATACAAAGTGGAAAAGTGTTCTGACGAGTCCACATTTCAAATTGTTTTTAGAAACTGTGGACGTCGTGTCCTCTGGACCAAAGAGGAAAAGAACCATCCGGATTGTTCTAGGCGCAAAGTTGAAAAGCCAGCATCTGTGATGGTATGGGGGTGTATTAGTGCCCAAGACATGGGTAACTTACACATCTGTGAAGGCACCATTAATGCTGAAAGGTACATACAGGTTTTGGAGCAACATATGTTGCCATCCAAGCAACATTACCATGGACGCCCCTGCTTATTTCAGCAAGACAATGCCAAGCCATGTGTTACATCAACGTGGCTTCATAGTAAAAGAGTGCGGGTACTAGACTGGCCTGCCTGTAGTCCAGACCTGTCTCCCATTGAAAATGTGTGGCGCATTATGAAGCCTAAAATACCACAACTGAGACCCCCGGACTGTTGAACAACTTAAGCTGTACATCAAGCAAGAATGGGAAAGAATTCCACCTGAGAAGCTTCAAAAATGTGTCTCCTCAGTTCCCAAACGTTTACTGAGTGTTGTTAAAAGAACAAGCCATGTAACACAGTGGTGAACATGCCCTTTCCCAACTACTTTGGCACGTGTTGCAGCCATGAAATTCTAAGTTAATTATTATTTGCAAAAAAAAAATAAAGTTTATGAGTTTGAACATCAAATATCTTGTCTTTGTAGTGCATTCAATTGAATATGGGTTGAAAAGGATTTGCAAATCATTGTATTCCGTTTATATTTACATCTAACACAATTTCCCAACTCATATGGAAACGGGGTTTGTAGAAAATGGACATTATATTTTCTATTTCCTGCTGTCACATATACTGTTTGAACATGTTCTATCCACAGTTCTGTTAAAATGTAATAATCACGTATTCTTCTGTTGTTTGGATGCTTTACATTAGTTTTGGATGGTACCACAAATTTAGGTATCAATCCGATATCAATCATACATTGGTCATATTCTAAGTCCTCATGTCCAGGGACATATTTCCTGAGTTTTTAAACATAATATACATTTAAAAAAAACTAAGAAGATGCACTGCACTAAAATGCCCATAAAGGTGATGTCTCCTGCTTGTTTGAAAACATAACAAAACGCCACGTGTAGAAATCATGATAGTAAATGAGTATCTCCATGGTGATACTCTGTATATTACATGCACAATTCCCATTTAAATAAGATGGTGTGTGCCACTTTTCAATTGCACAGGCAGTCCTAGTAGATCACACAACACGACCAATAATAGTACACGCTATTTTGTAGATTGCACATGCTGTTTAGCATGAGGTATTTGGAGCTTAATACATTTCTTGGGGGTTTTGCTCCCATTGTTGTACAATTACAAAAAAGTGTTTTGTATTGTTGTCATTTCCATTGTGGGAGATAAACAACATCATCACTCCAGGGCTGATCCAAAGAAGTTCCATCCCAAGTTAGTAGTAGCCCAACACCAAATGTACTCATTTCAAATGTTTTAATTATTCAAAACCGTCTAAATAAAATGTGGCGCTCGCATTAAATGTCAGCAGTTGTTGTTAATGAATAGCTTAGCTTCACCTTGATTAATGCTGATGTAAGGTATTTTATTGATCAGCAATCAAGCACACCGTTCAGAGTCGTCTTATATTCGGGTCAATGCAGTAATACTCATTTATTACACAACGGTAGCTTGGGATACGAGTTTAATTGGTTCTGTGACGCAGCTCCTACATGAAATTGGGAAACGGCTTCGCCTATTGATATTCATTGAAATCAATTTAATCATTCCTTTAAAAAGAAAACCAAACTTTTAGATCAGAAATATTATATAAAAGTAATACAATTGAGTGTACTACAAATAACTACAGTAGTTTTATGAAGTAATGTAACAATAATATACATCAGTGGTTCTCAAACTTTACCACCTTAGGAAACACTTGGCTCTTTAAGTACAACCATATTGACACTTATGGTGGTAATATATGCCTATGTATTCATTTAAACAAGACAGAGGTTTTATTTAATGAGCATATTTAATATTTTTGGCCACTGTACCATTACAGTAATAATGTGTTTGAATATAGGAAAATAAAACACAAATCACTTAATTGATTCTTTGGCGTACCTCTAATTGGCGCCCGCGTACCACTCGTGGTACACATACAACAGTTTGAGAATTACTGATGTACAGCGTACTGCTTTTCCGTCAAACACACCATCAGAAGCTTCTCCATATTTCCATGGAAAAATGTCCGGCGTTTAGACATTTTAAACTCCTTTATCGAATCGTTCTACTCGCTCTACGCTCAAACTACATCACCAAGTCTCCTACGGGCTCGGTTGTGTTTTTGATGATTTACTTTTTTAATTCAATGAATGTTATGCACTTCTTTCTCAGCACTATCCTTCACACTCACTTTCTTTGTTCCAATGGTTGGAAAAACAAAAGGTATGTCGATCTCTGGCAATCACTTATTGCTAGCGAGACTTGATATTTTGGTCGGTTCTTAGGGGGTTTACAACAACTAGTGATGGGGAGGCTCAGAGCCCACATTTTTGTTCATAATCTAAGGCAGGGGTGTGCAATTAATTTTTACCGGGGCCCGCATGAGCAACCTGAGCACTGCTGGAGGGCCACACCGACAATATTTCAATTAAATTTTGCTCAAAATATTTTTGATATACCGTAAGATAAATAGTAATAATAATAATTTAATTTAACCTAACTTAACTTTATACAAAAGCAGATTGCTTTTGATGGTTTTATTTTTAACACTGTCTTACACAACACTTCCTGATGTATAATACAATGCAAAAATGTCAATTTCTGTCACTTTATCCTGCATCCTCTTTAAAAGTCCAACATTTTTCCCCGTCAGATTTGGACAACCATCTGTTGTCACACCTGCCAGCTTGTCCCATTTCAGTCCAAACACGCATTTACCTATGTGAACAAGTCATTACCTGTGGTTGTCTCTTTAATTGACTGCATGGCTGCCAGCTCCTCCGTGATTTCAAAGTCTGCAGTTATCCCACGTAAGATGAGCAGCTGGGCGGTGTCACGTACATCGCAGCTGTCATCCAAAGCCAGCGAAAAACAGTCAAAGTCGGCCGTTCTGTTCTTCAGCTGAAGCTCCAAGTGTTTCCAGCGATGGTCTCAACTAAGGCTGAAACGACGCGTCGACGTAGTCGACGTCATCGGTTACGTAATTACGTCGACGCCGTTTTTGTGCGTCGGCGCGTCGCATATTTACGTCACACTACTGTCATGGCGGAGCGCAAAGCAGACGATGCGAGCGAGGGGAAAAAAAGCACACCAAAAGTCGTCAAAAGTGTGGGAGTATTTCAATAAACGGCCTAATAATGTTGTTGTATGCACACTGTGTCGAGCGGAAATGGCCTATCATAGCAGCACAACGGCTATGAACGAACATTTGAAAAGAAAACCCCCGACAGCGTTCTTGCCATCACCATCAACAAGTCAATCGTCCGCGTGCGTATACGTTGTCATTATTACACAAAAACATGAATGTGTCATTTGTATCTGCGTTGTAAATTCATAAACTAAAGCACCGTTTCGCTCTGAGAGGCGCGTTTGGCGTGCCTGTTCAGTGTTTACAAAGACGCGCTCCTCTTTAACGCTGTGGAGAGGCGGCGGCGAGCGAGCGGCGAGGCGGGGCGCGCCGGGAGCGACGCCGCAATCGTGCCCAGGTGCGCGACCCGCGCAGTTGGAAGAGAAAAGACTTTGTGTAAAATTAAAAGATTGTAAACCTGGCAAAGCCGTCTGGCGTTCAGTCTGTCGGTCCTGAAAGAACCCCACGGCACAAGACGTGTCACAAACGCTAACGTTAATTAGTTGTGCAAATACCTTTTACAACATTAACAGTTACATATACTATGTACAAACCAACAATTAACTTTCACTTTAATCATACTATCATTGTTGTGTTATTAAGCAAAATAAGCAATACTTTTACTTTTGTTGAAATGTTTACACTGTACACTTTTTTGTATTGGATGTTTAGCTTTATTTTTGCACATTTTAGCAAATAAGCAATACTTTTACTTTTGTTGAAATGTTTACACTTGTTACAGAATATTTCCGTTTTGCACTTTTTTGTATTGGATGTTTATCTTTATTTTTGCACATTTTAAAGCAAAATAAGCAATACTTTTACTTTTGAAATGCTTATACTATTCCAGAATATTAAGATTTGCACTGGATGTTTACTTTTATATTTGCACATTAAAAAGCAAATAAGCTACTTTTAATTTTGCTAAATGTTAAAAGTTTTAAATGTTTACATTGTTACAGAATATTTTGTCATGTTGTTGTCAATGTTGACTGAGTGGCCATACTTTTTTTTTTGTAAATAAAAGCCATGCCTTTTGAAAAAACTGGCCTACATTTATTTTTTCCTCTTCATTTTAAATTTAAAAAAAAAAATCGGTAAAAGGAAAAATAATCTATAGATTAATCGATTAATCGAAAAAATAATCTACAGATTAATCGATAGAAAAATAATCGTTAGCTGCAGCCCTGGTCTCAACCCGCCTCGTTACAGTGCGTCGGGAGAGTGACACGTTCTCAAATGCGCCCCTCTTCTCCGGGCATATCAGCGCAACAGAGTCCAATAAGCACTCCTTAATAAACTCTCCGTCAGAAAACGCCTTACTTTTTCTGGCGATTTTGTGAGAAATTACGGAACTTGTCCTGACAGCTGCATCTCTGGGGGTGTGAAATTTGGCAAAAAGTCCTTGTTGGGTTTGCAGTTTTACCATCAACGCATCAGCCTCCCTTGCACGCGCTTCATCAGACAGATTCCGGTATTTTTCCTCGTGCTTCGTGGTGTAGTGGCGATTCAAATGATATTCTTTAAACACAGCAACCTGTGTACCACAAATTAAGCACACGGCTTTACCTTTCATTTCTGTAAAGAAATACTTGTCAGTCCATGTCTTGTTGAAAACACACCATTCGTCATCAACTTTTCTCTTTTTAGCGTCTCGGGGATAACCGGGCATCACTTGTCGCTGTGCACCTTCACTCACAGGTTACACACGGACATACGCCCATAAATAACACTTTTCAAAATAAAAGCAGCACAGTTGTATTGCACGCACGACATAGATGTTTTTTTTAAATTTATTTTGTAATTTGGGATTGCTGCTGTTCACATTCACTCACAATCGCGCACAAGCATACGTCCACACGGAAGTAATACAAATAACGCTTTTCAAAACAAAAGCAGCACCGTTGTATTGCACACTCGACATAGATACTTTTTAAAATGTATTTTTTAATTTATGATTGGCCTCACGCGGGCCGGACAGGGACGCACAAAGGGCCGTATGTGGCCCGCGGGCCGCAGAATGCCCAGGTCTGATCTAAGGCATAACCATTGGCCATGAGACAGCTTGTATTCTGAAACAATTGTAAGCTGGGGCACTCTTAACCCGAGGTACCACTGTGTATACACATCACATTTCTGTTAAAATGAGTGTTTGACGTTTAGTCAAATATTTGGCATCACTTATCTCTAACGTGTGCCATATCCCAGCAGATTTACCTTGACGAACATCCAAAATTGACATCGAAGGGAGACTGAGGACGAGAACAAGACGCCATGGCATGTGGACACCGCCAGTTGTTGCAACTTGTGGTGGCCCTCATAGCAGCCCAAATGGTGGCCACGTACACCTACCAAAACTGCATCGAGGACCAGCACTCAAAAAAGCAAAGCTTCAAATGCATGAACCGGAAGAATGCAAACATATCCGCCATTTTGTATGGCCTCCCAGAGTCTGTCGTCAATCTTACCATCTCGAGAAATTATATCCGGAAAATTCCAGACAAGGCCTTTATTAATTTCCACAACATTCAGCAGCTCCAATTGGACAACAACCACTTGAACACTATCGACGAGTTTGCTTTCCACAACTTACATCAACTTCAGTATCTTAATTTGTCCTTCAACAACTTATCCCAACTGAGCTCCTCACTCTTTAGGAGCCTACAGAATCTCACTTTTCTCTCGCTGAGAGGCAATAAATTACAGCAGCTGCCAGAGGAGATTTTTTCGGCTGTCTTCAAGCTCGACACGTTAATACTGACGAAAAACCTCCTAACCAGCTTTTCAGCGATTGTTGAGTCTGTGTCACACTTAAGCAAACTGCAAACACTGGACCTTTGTTTCAACAAGTTGACCTCTCTGCACCACTCCAATGTTTCCCTTCCCAAATCTCTTGGTAAATTATTAATCTGTAATAACAATCTTTCCAAATTAGAATGTGATACTTCCTTCCTCAGATGGGTTTGGCTTTTGGATCTGTCTTACAATTCCGAACTACAGGCAATGGCCTTTAAGGGAATGGACCTTATGCGAACCAACTACCTGAACCTGCGCTCAACCCGGGTAAAGGTAGCGACGCTTTTAAACATCACCAAGATCAACTTTGGTCATGTGGACTTTACTGGCACAGGTCTACACAATGACAGTCTGCTCAGGGAGTTGTGCAAGATGCTGAGTTGTAAGGTGCCAAGTATTAAAAAAATGCGTCTGGGTGTCAATAACATTAGAATCCTAGACTCGGACACACTGTCTGACTGCCCAAAGATCAGTGAGTCTCTGGATCTATCACACAATAGTCTGACTTCAAGGAACAATGACGGATTACACTGTTTTGGTTTTCTGGGGAAGAATGTTTTTTTGAAAAACATTAACTACGAACATAACCATCTGACAGCCCTGAAGACTTGCAGGATAAAGAAGCGTTTCTATAGTATTGAAAACCTCAGCTTCCGCTATAACCGCATCTTCTCGATCAGTAAAAATGCTTTCATTCACACACCAAACATCATAACCCTACAGTTAAACATCAACAATGTTGCTTTACTTGATAAACATGCGCTGGGTGGACTAAAGAGGCTTGAGACGCTGCGTTTGGACAACAACCTCTTAACCGACTTGTTCCAATCCACTTTTAAAGATTTGATTGCTCTGCAAACCCTCAACCTGCGCAACAATCGTATATCGGTCATTTTCAACAAAACCTTCCATAGCCTTGGCAAGCTGACAATACTGGACCTCGGGGGGAATAAGATCAGTAATTTTCAGTCATCTGCACTTATGGGACTCAAAAGTCTCTCAAAATTCTACGTGGATGGAAACAATCTGAAAAATATTGACATGTCTCTCCATCACGTATTTCAGGATACACTGACAGTGTTGGACTTACAAAAAAATTTGATTCGCTTTTTAAAGCAAAATGTCAAACCACCATTTGTGAACTTCAGTAAACTTCAAGATTTGAAGTTGGGTGGCCAGCGTCCACACGGCCTCACGCTTTTGCCTCCCGCTTTTTTCCGCGGCCTCGGCAACCTGACTTCTCTTTATCTCACCAACAACCAAATCTCTGACATTGCAGACAATGCCTTTGACGACCTGACAAGTTTGCACTTCCTCACGCTGGATGGGTGCTGCAATGGGAATATGGCGCTGAAACCGGGAGTCTTTAAAAACCTTAAAAAATTGGCCGTATTTATTTTAGAGAATGCTGGTATTCAGACCTTCTCAAAAGATGTTTTTGGCAATCTGACCAAGTTGAACAAGCTGCAGCTCAATCACAACGGCATGCAGAGCTTTGATGTCGAGGCGTTGGAAAGTCTTCCCAGTCTGCGCTACTTGGACATACGCAACCTCCCTCTCAGTTGCACCTGCAGCAACAGCTGGTTGCAAAACTGGACGCTGAACAACCCAAATGTCCAGGTGGTATACGTTTACAATCTGTCGTGCCCAAAAGGTGAGAAAGACAGCTTCTACAACTATGACACCAGAGTCTGCTACATCGACCTCGCAGAGTATCTTTTCTTTAGCACAGCAGCCGTGGCCGCTCTGTTCATGGCCGTCCCGATACTTTACGTCAAGCTTTACTGGAAAATGAAGTATGGCTACTATGTGTTCCGTTCCTGGTTTGGTGAGCAGTGGCGCAGGCTTAAAGAGGAGGAAGAGAACTGCGCGTTTGACGCATTTATTTCCTATAACTCCAACGACGAAGAGTGGGTCATGGAGCAGTTGCTGCCCAACCTGGAGGGCAACGGCTCGTCATTTAAACTTTGCCTACATCATCGGGACTTTGAGCCTGGCCGGGACATCGTGGACAATATTGTCACAGCTGTGTACGGTAGTCGCAAAACCATTTGTGTCGTGAGCAGGAATTTCCTCCAAAGTGAGTGGTGCTCCCTGGAAATCCAACTGGCCAGCTACCGGCTCTTTGACGAGCACCGAGACGTCCTCCTGCTCATCTTCTTGGATACTATCACCGAGCGCCAAATGTCCTCTTACCACCGCATGAGGAAGGTCATGCTGAAGAAGACGTATCTGCGGTGGCCCGGCTCAGATGGCATTAATCCCATGGAGGCCCAAGACTTGTTCTGGAATCAGCTTCGTAGGGCGATGAAGACAGGGAGCAAAGTGGAAACGGAGTCCGATGACGTCGAAGACGGTGGTGCTGCTCCGGACAACTACGATTTCAGAGATTCTGATACTCACACTCTGATTGCCGACGAAAACTTTTATGCATCTTGAAATTTGATCTGTATGTCTTTCTACAACACTGTGATATTGCAATGCTTTTCTAGTTTACTGTACAGTAGAACCTTCAAAGTCAAAACCCATCCATCCATTTTCTACCGCTGGTCCCTTTCGGGGCCGCGGGAGCCTATCTCAGCTACATTCGGGTGGAAGGTGGCGTACACTCTGGACAAGTCGCCACCTCATCGCAGGGCCAACACAGATAGACAGACAACATTCACACTCTAGGGCCAATTTAGTGTTGCCAATCAACATATCCCCAGTTGCATGTTTTTGGAGGTGGGAGGAAGCCGGAGTACCCGGAGGGAACCCACGCAGTCACGGGGAGAACATGCAAACTCCACACAGAAAGATCCCGAGCCCGGGATTGAACTCAGGACCTTTGTATTGTGAGTCACATGCACCAATTCCTTTAAATCTCTAAAAACAAGGCTCAAAGGTTTGAGTGGCATCACATTGGAGCACAACAAATCTGATGAGATTTTTTTTAAATTACAAAACATTAATTTCAGCAGTTGCTATAAAATAATACTTACCAGTAGTTACATTATCACTCTGCAAAAAACAGCCTGTAAATGGTATTTTCGAAAGGTTGACACTTAGTTTTACGATACACTTCATTTCTTTTTCCAATGATATATCAGTTAGGATTGTTCAAATAATAATAATAATAAATAATAATAATAAATAACTAAATAATTTCCAATTAGTAGTGTAAAAAAAAAATCACTTTCAGATTAATCGCGATTCTTATCTGTAACGATTCTTAATTTTAAAAAAATAAATTAAAAAATAATTTTTAAACCTTTTCATTTTTTGCCCAGTCCAGCCCCTCAGGAAAATCATATTGTTGATAGAGATGCCCATATCTGCAGTACATATTTACTATAAAAATGAGAAGTGTTGGATACTATTCTTATTGCCTCATTAGTATTTGACTTTATTACATGTTTAGGGAAGCATTTTATTAAACAGAACCAGTTTTCTTTTAATTAATTTAGAAATTGATCAGGGCTGTTTATGTATTTTATGGTGAAATGTAGTTAATCATAGAACAGCATCCAACGTTATGAAAAAAAGTATAGATTTTGAATAGAGAATCGTTTTAAATCGAGAATCGTTTCTGAATCAAATGGTCACCCTCAAGAATCGAATTGAATGGCATTGTGTGGTGCCCAAAGATTCCCAGCCCTTTTTCCTATATATATTTTATGTATGAATAAAAAACAACTTCCTGACAAAAGGTTCACTTTGGAGGTTCAAAATGTCTTGTATTTCTGTTTTTATGTTTTTTAATGATACTGAATGTTTTTTTGTTTTGTTTTTGCAAACCAGCACATTAACATGATGATGAATTCCAAATATTCTCCAACTAATGTGTTTAACATACTTGTCTACATATCCTCCATTGACGCAGAAAACACACCTTTTCTTTTAAATTTCTTTATCCCTGCAAAATTCTATGTTTTTCACTTCTATGTTTTAAATGAAAATAAATGAGCACACTGTGAAGAAAAAGAGAAGTAGTGAGTGAGTTCAATACAGTCTCATGGGGGGAAAGCACCAGCGGTCAGGGCTTGGCAAAGGTGTAAGTGAAACTGTAGGGTCTTTTTCAAGTGTGTAAGATGGCGGGAAGTGAATCCTGTCGCTTTGGCGAGAATAGAGGGATGTTAATGTGGGAGGCTGACTGAACTGGCTGAACAGCGGCGGATGACTTTGGGCAGAGAAAGTCGGGGCAAAATAATATTTTTCACTTTCAAGTAAGTCACGCTCGAGGGGAAACTGTTCTAATGAGTATCTACCTGTCGGGTCATGGCAGCTCTTGTGACTCCTCCTCTCGTCTCTGAAGCTGTCCTGGAAGGGATTGAATGCGGCCGACATTTCGCCTCCAGGCCGGTCAAAGTGGAGGTGCTGAGGGGCCGAACTTTTTACTCTCCAGGCAGGAGACGTGGCAAACAGGTGATGACTCGACGATGCCGTGGAGGAGCCAAAGTCCATTCTGAAGTCCGGAGACAAACTCGGTCTGAAGATGTTTTCTAAAAATCCGGCCGAGGTTTCCATGGGGCTTGCTGGCCAGCCAGCTGCCTTCACAGGAGACAAAAGTTGTATACATCAAGTCATTAAAAACGGCTTGTCAAGCACATTTTGAGCACCTACTGTGGGCTGTGGACTGAGCTCCCAAGGAAAATGCTTCCTTTCTGGGGTTTCCAAAGCTGTAGCACCCTTGGTGCCAAAACAGGACTGGACGACAGAGGTGATTTGAAAAGGTGCTGGGAATCCGTCTGGAATTTTTTTTTTTAAATATAAAAAAAACTGTCATTATCTAGTCTACAATACAGACAGAAGACATACAATCAGACAAAATTCATCATCAACAGTATGTAGATCCTAGATGTTATTTTTCATTGTCTTCATCAAAATATTGCAACTTTATTATGCTTTCATTTTTCAGGTTAGTGAAGATAAGCTCTGAATCGTTTTGGGAGAAATTGTTTGGTGCCACTTGTTGATTTGCATGTACATTACAAATCCTCAGACCCTGGGCCGGCCCGTGGCATAGGCCGTATAGGCAAATGCTAAGGGCGCCGTCCATCAGGGGGCGCCACGCCAGTGCCACAAATGTTGGAGAAAAAAAAAGAAAAAAAAAAAGTTGGTATTCCATCCATCCATTTTCTACCGCTTATTCCCTTTGGGGTCGCGGGGGGCGCTGGAGCCTATCTCAGCTACAATTATTATTTCTAAATACAAAAAATAATCCCACGTTAATTAAAATGCAAAGTAAAGCCCCCCCCCTCCCCCGCACGGTGCGCCCCCTCCCTTCCCGTATCATGACTCTTTTTGGACGTCACCACATCAAAAAATCAACACAAGATGTCAAAACGGCCAAAACTGTCAGGTGCCCAGGGAAGAAAAAAGAGAAAAGAAGAGGAGGAGAAACGAGAAAAGACAGAGGTAGCAGGTAGGTAACGTTAGCCTACATGAAATTATTTGTCTGTTACAGAATGTGATAGTAACCTGGCTTTTTAGCATTAAGCTAATGTTACATGATTCGGCAATTGCTAATCAATAAATAGCTAGTTCTGTTTTAACGTCGGGTTAATATTGTGGAGGGGGCTAAATTGTTATGGAAAATAATAATGTAACGTTAGGTAATTACAGTACTCCCACCTTACATTCCTCAGGGACATTTGTATTAGATCTTTTAAGCAGGTGTTTTTTGTTTACATTGTTATTGCCTTCTGGTTAGCTAATGTTTGCCCTGCAGGTAATAGTCACTTGTCCACCCCTTTATATATTAGGTATAGTTGTAAGTAAAAAAAAAAAGGTCAAAGACAAAGCTATTCGGTTTCTTGTGAGTATATACACTTCACTGCCGATGTGGGGGGGCGCCACCTAAAATCTTGCCTAGGGCGCCAGATTGGTTAGACCCCATCTTCTCTCTATTTTATTTTTTTAGAACTTATTTTTTTAATCTCGTTCACTTTTTTTTTAAGGAAAAAAAAACACATCTTTAATTCAAATCACAGGCTGCATCGCTCAAAACAGGAAACTACTTATATAATTATTTCGGTATTTATAGGCAGGAAGTGGCATGTACTGCCGCTATTTGACGACCTGCTGAACATTCTGTAGTGGTGTTTGACGTCACATTTATGATTACGCCTTCCTCTTTCAATATGAGGAGAGTGTTCCAGACTACTTTATTGTTCCAACATATTATATTAGCATTTCCTAACTGATTTCTACACTCTAACATTTAAATGTGACTTTAAAATAAGGCTGAAACGACGCGTCGACGTAGTCGGTTACGTAAATACGTCGACGCCGTTTTTGTGCGTCGGCGCGTCGCATATTTACGTCACTCTACTTTACTGTCATGGCGGAGCGCAAAGCAGACGATGCGAGCGAGGGGAAAAAAGCACGCCAAAAGTCGTCAAAAGTGTGGGAGTATTTCAATAAACGGCCTAATAATGTTGTTGTATGCACACTGTGTCGAGCGGAAATGGCCTATCATAGCAGCACAACGGCTATGAAGGAACATTTGAAAAGAAAACCCCCGACAGCGTTCTTGCCATCACCATCAACAAGTCAATCGTCCGCGTGCGTATACGTTGTCATTATTACACAAAAACATGAATGTGTCATTTGTATCTGCGTTGTAAATTCATAAACTAAAGCACCGTTTCGCTCTGAGAGGCGCGTTTGGCGTGCCTGTTCAGTGTTTACAAAGACGCGCTCCTCTTTAACGCTGTGGAGAGGCGGCGGCGGCGAGCGAGCGGCGAGGCGGGGCGCGCCGGGAGCGACGCCGCAATCGTGCCCAGGTGCGCGATCCGCGCAGTTGGAAGAGAAAAGACTTTGTGTAAAATTAAAAGATTGTAAACCTGGCAAAGCCGTCTGGCGTTCAGTCTGTCGGTCCTGAAAGAACCCCACGGCACAAGACGTGTCACAAACGCTAACGTTAATTAGTTGTGCAAATACCTTTTACAACATTAACAGTTACATATACTATGTACAAACCAACAATTAACTTTCACTTTAATCATACTATCATTGTTGTGTTATTAAGCAAAATAAGCAATACTTTTACTTTTGTTGAAATGTTTACACTGTACACTTTTTTGTATTGGATGTTTAGCTTTATTTTTGCACATTTTAGCAAATAAGCAATACTTTTACTTTTGTTGAAATGTTTACACTTGTTACAGAATATTTCCGTTTTGCACTTTTTTGTATTGGATGTTTATCTTTATTTTTGCACATTTTAAAGCAAAATAAGCAATACTTTTACTTTTGAAATGCTTATACTATTCCAGAATATTAAGATTTGCACTGGATGTTTACTTTTATATTTGCACATTAAAAAGCAAATAAGCTACTTTTAATTTTGTTAAATGTTAAAAGTTTTAAATGTTTACATTGTTACAGAATATTTTGTCATGTTGTTGTCAATGTTGACTGAGTGGCCATACTTTTTTTTTTGTAAATAAAAGCCATGCCTTTTGAAAAAACTGGCCTACATTTATTTTTTCCTCTTCATTTTAAATAAAAAAAAAAATCGGTAAAAGGAAAAATAATCTATAGATTAATCGAAAAAAATAATCTATAGATTAACCGATTAATCGAAAAAAATAATCTATAAATTAATCGATAGAAAAATAATCGTTAGCTGCAGCCCTACTTTAAAACATGGCCTTTACAGTTTCTAAAAGTTTTACGACAGCAACAATTTGAGCCTGGAACACATTGCTTTTACAGCACTTACCTGAAAATAAGGCGGAAATTTTTTCCAGGCGAAAAAGTCTGCAAAAGATGAGTCGTCTTATATTTGGATTTGGGATTTAATCATGCACCCCAACAACTTCTCCTCATGCATACCTATCAACCCTCCCGTTTTCCAGGAAAGCATGTTATCCTTTTCCCCCCGGCATTTTGCAGTTTCCGTATTTTTACCTTCCACAGCTAGTCTAATTTAATGCTTTTTAATGCCTTTTTTTAATACATTTTTAATGCTCATGTTCTACTGATGATAGTTATTATATATACCGTATTTTTTGGAGTATAAGTCGCACCTGCCGAAAATGCATAATAAAGAAGGAAAAAAACATATATAAGGAGCCCGGCCAAACTATGAAAAAAACTGCGACTTAATAGTCCGAAAAATACGGTAGTCAAAAGCTAACAACTGTCTGTACAGACAACATTTTAGGCATTTAACAATGATAATCTTGAATAGTAGAAAAGTTTATAGTGAATTAGAATAGGCTCCCAAGACTGTTTAATCTGAAATTGTATTTTTTATTTTTCTGTAGTGGTAGCAGCAGCTGCCAGTTGTGGTGGCGTTGTGGCGACAGCAGAAGCTTGGTTGTAAGCTTGGTCACAGCAAAGAAATTTGGCCCCATAAACGCCTGCCTGCCTTTACAGTAATTGCCACCTTGTGATTAGTGAAGTTATATTTATATAGCGCTTTTCTCTAGTGACTCAAAGCGCTTTTACATAGTGAAACCCAATATCTAAGTTACATTTAAACCAGTGTGGGTGGCACTGGGAGCAGGTGGGTAAAGTGTCTTGCCCAAGGACACAACGGCAGTGACTAGGATGGCGGAAGCGGGGATCGAACCTGGAACCCTCAAGTTGCTCTCCCAACCGAGCTATACCGCCCCTTTTAGCTAATAACATGTGATTTCCCCGCATTAACCATTTTTAATGCCTCTGGACATTGAATTAAATGTTTTTTTAGGCCTAATTTAATTACTTTTAATGTTTTTCAATGACGTTTTATTATTTTACCCATTTCTTTTTTTTTTATTTGTTTGAAATACCATTTTCGTGTACTTTGTATGATTTTGTCCTGTTGTGTTAGCTTGACTATGTTGTTATTCCCACCACTAACTCAATATATTTTGCATACTTCAGCGTTTGAAATGAATAATTTGTTTTCTTTGTGCAATGAGATATGTTATTTAAAAAACATAACTTTTTTAATTTCAGCAGACATATTAGGTTTATTTGCACAAAGTATAGGTATCGACAATACCATCCTGAATTTTACTCAGAATGGGATCGAAAAGAAATTCAGTGGTATCGCACATCACTAACAAAATTGAATGAATGAAAAATAATTTTACTGACAATCAAAAAAATGGTTAAAAGTAGAGATGTCTGATAATGGCTTTTTTGCCGATATTCGATATTGTCCAACTCTTAATTACCGATTCCGATATTAACCGATACAGAGTCGTGGAATTAACACATTATTATGCCTAATTTTGTTGTGATGCCCCGCTGGATGCATTAAACAATGTAACAAGGTTTTCCAAAATAAATCAACTCAAGTTATGGGAAAAAATGCCAACATGGCACTGCCATATTTATTATTGAAGTCACAAAGTGCATTCTTTTGTTTTAACCTGCCTCAAAACAGCAGCTTGGAATTTGGGACATGCTCTCCCTGAGAGAGCATGAGGAGGTTGAGGTGGGGGGGGGGGTCGCGGACGGTGTATATTGTAGCGTCCCAGAAGAGTTAGTGCTGCAAGGGGTTCTGGGTATTTGTTCTGTTGTGTTTATGTTGTGTTACGGTGCGGATGTTCTCCCAAAATGTGTTTGTAATTCTTGTTTGGTGTGGGTTCACAGTGTGGCGCATATTTGTAACAGTGTTAAAGTTGTTTATACGGCCACTCTCAGTGTGACCTGTATGGCTGTTGACCAATTATGCTTGCATTCAGTTGTGTGTGTGAAAATCCGTAGATATTATGTTATTGGGGCGGCACGAAAAGGCAGTGCCTTCAAGGTTTATTGGCGCTCTGTACTTCTCCCTACGTCCGTGTACCACTCCGTACAGCGGCGTTTTAAAAAGTCATACATTTTACTTTTTGAAACCGATACCGATAATTTCCGTTATTACATTTTAAAGCATTTATCGGCCGATAACATCGGCAGTCCGATATTATCGGACATCTCTAGTTAAAAGAGATTAATTTTGTTTTAAAAAATTGGTGAGAACAGGTCTCCAAAAAGAAGGCATTAACTATGATTTTGAAATCCAAGAGAATTGTGGGACGGCAGTGGGAGTTTTAGCTGGCATTTAGAGCCTTGCATTGCTTACCTGGTGACCAGAGTCTGTGTTCATCTTTGTGGGCCACCTTCTGAGTCAGGCTTTGCTTTTCAAAATGGGGGCAGCAGTGTGTTCGCATGTGGAGAAGGTTCTGCTGGAGGTGTGGCCCGTGCGCTTCTTGCAGGGCGTGCAGCAGCACCTCCTTGCTCTCCGTCACCAGGTCTCGCCTCCTCATGAAGGGAAAGCGCAAAGTGGCACACAAACGCTGCCCCAACAAGCTGACGGACTTGGACAGCAAATCTTCTCTTTGAGCGTCGGTGCCGGTTTCCACGGTGACCGAGCTGTGGGGCCAATGGGCGCTCGGGCTGATAATGAGAACAGGGGGCTGGCAGTCAAGAGGGCCCTGGTTCTTGGGGGTGTGCTCCTCAGAAGACACTATCTGGGGTGGCGTCTTCTCCATTGGTTCCTGGAAGGGAAGATTTGTCTCTCCGCTGTTCTTGTGTGCTTTTGAGCTTTCACCGCTTGTTGATGAATGACGCTGTTGCTGCTGGCCCGGTGTGATGTCGAACCCCTGACTGTTACAACACTGAACTTTTTTCTTCTCACATGCGTCGCCTTTTTCAAAGGGATCATTCTGTGCATTGCTAGATGTAGAAGCTGCCTTCTTCTTCTTCTTGTGAGCCTCCGCTTCAGCGGGGACCTTGTTCTGCTGCTCCAGTAACAAGCGCTCAATGTCGATAGATTTCACCTCGTGGTTGAAGAGGCCGTGGTGACCGATGAGGCGGGCTGTCGTGATGATGCTGGGTTCTTGTGTGGGAGGAGCCACGTCCGAGCACTCCCTCCTGGGAGCGCAGCATAGAGAGTGCCGGCAGTTGTTCAGATGCGCCACGTCTTGGCTGCTGGGATGGTGGCAGTGATGCTGGTGGGGTTTGGCTTCCTTGCCGACACCTCTCATCTGGCCGCGCTCCTTACGCGACTTCAGACGCTTCATTTTGTGCTTGGCATCCGTGTCACATTTGCATTTCCCATCCATGTGGCTCATCCTGACCCTTGTGGAGACAAAACCAGGAATTCCAGTCAACTGTTCGTATTGTGTCAGTTATACAGTCGTGGTCAAAAGTTGACATACACTTGTGAAGGACATAATGTCATGACTGTCTTAAGTTTCCAATCATTTCTACAACTCATTTTTTTGTGATAGAGTGATTGGAGCACATACTTGTTTGTCACAAAAAACATTCATGAAGTTTGGTTCTTCTATGAATTTATTATGAGTCTACTGAAAGTGTGACCAAATCTGCTGGGTCAAAAGTACCTTATTTTTCGGAGTATAAGTCCCTCGGGATAGGGATGTCCCGATCCAGGTTTTTGCACTTCCGATCCGATACCGATATTGTTTTTGCATTTCCGATCCAATACCGATACTGACCGATACTGGCCTATCCGAGCATGTATTAAAGTTTAAAGTTATTTAGCCTACTTAGTTGTCAGAATCATGTTGAAAATGGTTTTAGTACTCTTGATAACAACTAGCCAGCTGAATTAGGGGAGTTTGAATAATACACAATGGTTGGTAACAAGAAACTGACCTGTTTATTCAAGGATAAACACAAAATAGACAAAATGATACATGACAAACAGAAATGGCATCATTGAACTAGGGCTGGGCGATATGGCCTTTTTTTAATATTGCGATATTTTAAGGCCATATTGCGATACACGATATATATGTGGATATTTTGCCTTAGCCTTGAATGAACACTTGATGCATATAATCACAGCAGTATGATGATTCTATGTGTTTTGATTGATTGATTGAGACTTTTATTAGTAGGTTGCACAGTGAAGTACATATTCCGTACAATTGACCACTAAATGGTAACACCACAATAAGTTTTTCAACTTGTTTAAGTCGGGGTCCACTTAAATTGATTCATGATACAGATATATACTATCAGATATATACTATCATCATAATACAGTCATCACACAAGATAATCACATTGAATTATTTACATTATTTATAATCCGGGGTGTGGAGGGGGGCGCTGGATGTAAGTGTCAAAAAGACAGCCAAAAGAGTTCGATATGAGAATTAATCTCAAGTTAAAATATAGGGTAGAAATGCACCCATTTGCAGGAAATGTAGTCTTGATTTTCTAAATTTTCTTTCAAGGCTTGCATGTCTACATTAAAACATTCTTCTTCATACTGCATTAATATATGCTACTTTTAAACTTTCATGCAGAGAAGGAAATCACAACTAAAAAAATCACAAATTTTTTCATACGGTGTTGATGTGGAAATTTTTGCCTCAGCATTTTGATGGTGTGGACGTGTGGCACCGAATGGAGATAAGCGTCTCGACAGACGTCACAATATTTGAACAATGATGACGAAAACTATTTTCTCTGTCGTGTCCGTGTGTCGAAAATTGTTATGCGCTTATTTTTTTATTAGATTTTGTGCGTGGCATAGATTTGCTATGCGCAGAGGACGTTTAAACAGTGCGCAATTGCACAGGCGAGCACCTTAGAGGGAGCGTTGCTCGCACGGCTGCGCTAGCATCACAGCTAACGTTAGCCATGCTGCTACCTCTCTGCTCGGGGAGGACGTATACGTATGTGACGTATGACGTGACAGTATGTGACGTGTGTAAGAAGGTGCACTTGCTGTCTGTGAGAGGGAGACACAGGAAAGAGTGAGAAGAGCCTGTCGTGTAATGCCAGCAGCTAAAAGCAACTGCGTGAGAATTCACAGACGTGTGGATGTGTTGAAAGTGTGCTGGAAAATGCGGAAAGGAAATTACGGAGCAGCAGAAAAGTGGAATGTATTATTTAAATCGGTGCTTTGTAAAACACGGACCGGAGTTTTTTTTTAAACTGGATCTGGATCGGCATTTTCCCATGCCTTGCCGATACGCAATTTTTGGCAAATATCGGCAGCCGATCCGATCCAAATATCGGATCGGGACATCCCTACCTCGGGAGTATAAGTCACACCGGCCGAAAATGCATAATAAAGAAGGAAAAAAACATATATAAGTCGCACTGGAGTGAGTATAAGTCGCATTGTTTGGGGACATTTATTTGATAAAACCCAACACCAAGAATAGACATTTGAAAGGCAATTTAAAATAAATAAAGAATAGTGAACAACAGGCTGAATAAGTGTACGTTATATGAGGCATAAATAACCAACTGAGAACGTGCCCGATTGTAGCTGAGATAGGCTCCAGCGCCCCCCGCGACCCCGAAGGGAATAAGCAGTAGAAATTGGATGGATGGATGGAACGTGCCTGGTATGTTAACGTAACATATTATGGTAAGAGTCATTCAAATAACTATAACATATAGAACATGCTATACGTTTACCAAACAATCTGTCACTCCTAATCGCTAAATCCCATGAAATCTTATACGTCTAGTCTCTTACGTGAATGAGATCAATAATATTATTTGATATTTTACGCTAATGTGTTAATCATTTCACACATAAGTCGCTCCTGAGTATAAGTCGCACCCCCGGCCAAACTATGAAAAAAACTGCGACTTATAGTCCGAGAAATACGGTAGTTACTTTTCACAGTAACACATTACTTTTTGGTGTAAGTAACTGAGTTAGTAACTGAGTTACTTTTGAAATGAAGTAACTAGTAACTGTAACTAGTTACTGGTTTTCAGTAACTAACCCAACACTGCTCAAGACAGCCATGACATTATGTTCTTTACAAGTGTACGTAAACTTTCGACCACGACTGTATATGTTCTTGTTATACACAAGGATTGTGAATGATAGGCACCATTCCAAAAAAAGTGCAAGGATTTAAGGGTCATCATGGAGTTGTGTTGGGACTGTTTATCATGTATTACAACTAGTGATGGGTCCGGCAACACCGATGCATCGGCGCATGCGTCGAGCTCATAGAGCAAAACCCTGTGTCGGTGCGCGTACCGCTTTTAGAAAGTCACGTGACCAATCATGAGCTGTTTTGGTCACGTGACCGATACGCCAACTGTGTCGCACTGACGCCTCCTCTGTGCCCTGTGAGCGGCTCTTTTCTACAGCCCGAGAAATAATAACTAAGAGAAATCGTCTAAAATGTAATACGTCGGAAAAACTTTTTTTTTTTTTTAATAAAAATGCGTAAAAAAAATAAAATTAAAAAAATTCCCAGTCCACAATCATCCACAACACGTTCTCTTAGATTTCCATGTTATGATACATGTTCACATTATTTATTGACTGTATCTAAAAAAGATAAAAATATATTTTTACTTAAATGAAGATATGAAATAATCCTAAATGAAATACAATGACTTGGTTTATATTATTGTATATACTAGGGCAGGGGTCACCAACGCGGTGCCCGCGGTCACCAGGTAGCCCGTAAGGACCAGATCAGTCGCCCGCTGGCCTGTTCTAAAAATAGCTCAAAGAGCAGCACTTACCAGTGAGCTGCCTCTATTTTTTTAATTGTATTTATTTACTAGCAAGCTGGTCTCGCTTTGCTCGACATTTTTAATTCTAAAAGAGACAAAACTCAAATAGAATTTGAAAATCCAAGAAAATATTTTAAAGACTTGGTCTTCACTTGGAATAAGCGGTAGAAAATGGATGGATGGATGGGTCTTCACTTGTTTAAATAAATTCATTTATTTTTTACTTTGCTTCTTATTACTTTTAGAAATACAACATTAGAGAAAAAATACAACCTTAAAAATGATTTTAGGATTTTTAAACAAATATACCTTTTTACCTTTTAAATTTCTTCCTCTTCTTTCTTGACAATTTAAATCAATGTTCAAGTATTTATTTTTTATTTTTTTTATTGTAAAGAATAATACATATTTTAGCTTCTGTTTTTTCGACGAAGAATATTTGTGAAATATTTCTTCAAACTTACTATGATTAAAATTCAAAAAAAATATTCTGGCAAATCTAGAAAATCTGTAGAATCAAATTTAAATCTTATTTCAAAGTATTTTAAATTTCTTTTAAAATTTTTGTTCTGGAAAATCTAGAAGAAATACTGATTTGTCTTTGTTAGAAATATAGCTTGGTCCAATTTGTTAAATATTCTAACAAAGTGCAGATTGGATTTTAACCAATTTAAAACATGTCATCAAAATTCTAAAATGTATCTTAATCAGGAAAAATTACTAATGATGTTCCATAAATTATTTTTTTTATTTTTTCAAAAAGATTCAAATAAGCTAGTTTTTCTTTTCTTTTTGTCGGTTGAATTTTGAATTTTAAAGAGTCGAAATCGAAGATAAACTATGTTTCAAAATTTTAATTTACATTTTTTCGTGTTTTCTCCTCTTTCAAACCGTTCAATTAAGTGTTTTTTTCATCATTTATTCTCTACAAAAAACCTTCCGTAAAAGGAAAAAGAAATGTACGACAGAATGACAGACAGAAATACCCATTTTTTTATATATATATATAAATTTATTTATTTAGCTATTCTTGTTTAAATCACACTTACGTGTAACTTACAAATGACAATATATTTATTTATTTAAGTGTGTATCAAACTGGTAGCCCTTCGCATTAATCAGTACCCAAGAAGTAGTTTTTGGTTTCAAAAAGGTTGGTGACCCCTGTACTCGGGCATAAAATCAGTGTCAGTTGAGTCGGTCCATAGGTTGCCTGTAGGGATTTTTAAAGTCCAGCAGATGTCAGTATTTAGTGACACAGTATCGACACAGTATCAATACAGTTTTGTAATGTGTCGAAACGCTTCATGACGCCTCATCAACCCATCACTAATTACAACTGTTTCCCAAGTATGCCTATGTGAGGGACAGAGGTGGGTAGTAACGCGCTACATTTACTCCGTTACATCTACTTGAGTAACTTTTGGGATAAATTGTACTTCTAAGAGTAGTTTTAATGCAACTTACTTTTAATTTTACTTGAGTATATTTATAGAGAAGAAACGCTACTTTTACTCCGCTACTTTTATCTACATTCAGCTCGCTACTCGCTACTAATTTTTATCGATCTGTTAATGCACGCTTTGTTTGTTTTGGTCTGTCAGACAGACCTTCAAAGTGCCTGCCTTACTGGTGACGTTTCACTTCGTTCCACCAATAAAATGCAGTCACTAGTGACGTTTGACTCCGTTCCACCAATCAGATGCAGTCACTGGTGACGTTGGACCAATCAAACAGAGCCAGGCGGTCACATGACCTGACTTAAACAAGTTGAAAAACTTATTGGGGT
>NC_084551.2:1432500-1490000 GCF_033978685.3 Nerophis lumbriciformis
TACATTCTTATTTTTTTGCACAATATGGGCTTTGACTAAATAATAGCTCGCTTGTGACATTTCGTGATTCTCGTTTAACGACCTGCTAATAGACGTATCGCCTTAGAGCCGCTGTCGCTCATTACTAGCTAGCAATGTTAGCATTCATTTAAAACAGTGCATTGTTTACGTGCGTGTTTGTGTCCTTGTTAGAAACAGCCAAAGTCATACGTGCCGGCTTTCAAACGCAGATAGAGCCGAGACATGAGCGCCGAGGAGCGGAACCCAGCTGCCACACCCACCGCCTGCCAGGACACCCAAGGAGATGGACGCTGGATGTCTCTGGTGAGTAACACGACGTCATTTTGGATCTTTTGTTTTTTTGCTGTGACGTCATCGGTGTACTCCTGTCCACAACATTAAGTTCAAGTTAAAGTACCACCAGAGGTGGGTAGAGTAGCCAGAAATTGTACTCAAGTAAGAGTACTGTTACTTTAGAGATTTATTACTCAAGTAAAAGTAAGGAGTAGTCACCCAAATATTTACTTGAGTAAAAGTAAAAAGTATGTTGTGAAAAAACTACTCAAGTACTGAGTAACTGATGAGTAACATACACACACATATCATATATATATATATATATATATATATATACATTGATATATACAGTATATCATTTATATTTATTTATTTTGCCGTTTTTGTTTACATGTTAAAGGTGTTTTAATGAATATACATGCATGTTTAACACATATAGATTCCTTTCTTTCATGAAGACAAGAATATAAGTTGGTGTATTACCTGATTCTGATGACTTGCATTGATTGTAATCAGACAGTAGTGATGATAACGGCCACGTTTTCAAATGGAGGAGAAAAAAAGTTCCTCCTTTCTGTCTAATACCACATGAAAGTGGTGGGTTTTTGGCATCTTATTTGTCCAGCTTCCATATTCGTTTTTATACACTTTACAAGAAATACATTGGCGGCAAACTCCGTAGCTTGCTAGCTTGTTTGCGCTGGCTTTCGGAGACTCTTATTTTGAAAGCGCAGGCGCGATAGAGCGGCACTTTTATTGTGAAGACAGGAACTGTGTAGTCAGTCTTTAGGCTTTTGACGGGATGTACGGTTGAAATAAAAGAGGGTCTTTTTTCCTTCACAATTTTGATTGATTGATTGGAACTTTTATGAGTAGATTGCACAGTACAGTACATATTCCGTACAATTGACCACTAAATGGTAACACCCCAATAAGTTTTTCAACTTGTTTAAGTCAGGTCATGTGACCCTCTGTTTGATTGGTCCAACGTCACCAGTGACTGCATCTGATTGGTGGAATGCAGGCACTATGAAGGTCTGTCTGACAGACCAAAACAAACAAAGCGTACATTAACAGATGGATAAAAATTAGTAGCGAGTAGCGAGCTGAATGTAGATAAAAGTAGCGGAGTAAAAGTAGCGTTTCTTCTCTATAAATATACTCAAGTAAAAGTAAAAGTATGTTGCATTAAAACTACTCTTAGAAGTACAATTTATCCCAAAAGTTACTCAAGTAGATGTAACGGAGTAAATGTAGCGCTCCCCCCCCCCGGGAGGTGAGGGGAGCAGTGAGCAGCAGCGGTGGCCACGCTCGGGAATCACATTCGGTACACCCGAGATTTCTATGGAGTGAAATGACTGCCAAAACTCCACAAACACACAAAAATGTTTTACTCACGCCTAACAATTTGCAAGTGAAAATAAAATGACAAAAAACTTATTTTTCGGAGTATAAGTCGCATTTTTTGGGGGAAATTTATTTGATAAAAGCCAACACCAAGAATAGACATTTGAAAGGCAATTTAGAATAAATAAAGAATAGTGAACAACAGGCTGAATAAGTGTACGTTATATGAGGCATAAATAACCAACTGGTATGTTAACGTAACATATTATGGTAAGAGTCATTCAAATAACTATAACATATAGAACATGCTATACGTTTACCAAACAATCTGTCACTCCTAATCGCTAAATCCCATGAAATCTTATACGTCTAGTCTCTTACGTGAATGACATCAATAATATTATTTGATATTTTACGCTAATGTGTTCATCATTTCACACATAAGTCGCTCCTGAGTATAAGTCGCACCGCCGGCCAAACTATGAAAAAAACTGCGACTTATGTCCGAAAAATACGGTATGTAAAAAAGCTATTTCCAAGTGTAAAAACAATTTCCTTCAATTAAAGAAACGATTGGTAAGTATAAAAACATTTTTTTCCAATTAAAAAACGTATATAACCGTCCATTTTCTTCCGCTTATCCGAGGTCGGGTCGCGGGGGCAGCAGCCTAAGCAGAGAAGCCCAGACTTCCCTCTCCCCAGCCACTTCGTCCAGCTCCCCCCGGGGGATCCCGAGGCGTTCCCAGGCCAGCCTAGAGTCATAGTCTTCCCAATGTGTCCTGGGTCTTCCCCTTGGCCTCCTGCTGGTCGGACGTGCCCTAAACACCTCCCGAGGGAGGCGTTCGGGTGGCATCCTGAGCAGATGCCCGAACCACCTCATCTGGCTCCTCTCCATGTGGAGGAGCAGCGACTTTACTTTGACTTCCTCCCGGATGGCAGAGCTTCTCACCCTATCTCTAAGGGAGAGACCCGCCACCCGGTGGAGGAAACTCATTTCGGCCGCTTGTACCCGTGGTCTTGTCCTTTCGGTCATAACCCAAAGCTCATGACCATAGGTGAGGATGGGAACGTAGATCGACCGGTAAATTGAGAGCTTTGCCTTCCGGCTCAGCTCCTTCTTCACCACAACGGATCGATACAGAGTCCGCATTACTGAAGACGCCGCACCGATCCGCCTGTCGATCTCACGATCCACTCTTCCCTCACTCGTGAGCAAGACTGGCCTCAATGAAATTGACAAGTTCTTGGGTTTTGGGGGAACCTGCTTGTCGTGACGGAGCGGTTGTTGCGGGACACACGACGGACTCTTGGGAGAAGAATGAGTGCCGCGTGCCTGGCGACCCTTTCAGTCCAGGATGTCAAGATATCCACCTATTCGGAATTATGACAACAGTACATCTGCTGATTGGAGTAAGTGTTGCTCTGGTTTGTCCACAAATTGGAAGTTGCCGGCAGTCTTCAAAGTACCCCAAAGCTGCCACAAAGGACTGGAGGATGCGCAAAGAACTGTGGACACTCTTGTGATTTGGATCACATCGGACTGTCTGCCCCGCAGGATGAATTTTGAGGACCAGTCATAGATAATTCAGAGTGAAAAGCAAATTTTATTTTCACTCGCATACAAAACATTCTAACTTGGATTGTTTCCCTGGCTTCGAGACTCTCCCGAAGGACAGTGCGGCGAAGACACAACAACCTCCCTTCTTGTCTCTCATGGACACACACCTGTTGTTGTTGACTTTGGACTTATTGGCTGCACGACACCAAGGCCGCAGAACAGAGACACGCGGCAGGCTTACACACACACACACACACATGCATCCACAAAAACTATACGCCACACACACATACCCAACACCATTGACGCGAATCCCTTAGGGGTGATGAACGGATGGGCAGCGCCTGAAGAGCTGCAGCCTTCCACCGTGGCCCCCACTCCCTCCCCTCTGTTGCTAATCTCGAGATGTACGTTGTAATATGTACAGGTAAAAGCCAGTAAATTAGAATATTTTGAAAAACTTGATTTATTTCAGTAATTGCATTCAAAAGGTGTAACTTGTACATTATATTTATTCATTGCACACAGACTGATGCATTCAAATGTTTATTTCATTAAATTTTGATGATTTGAAGTGGCAACAAATGAAAATCCCAAATTCCGTGTGTCACAAAATTAGAATATTACTTAAGGCTAATACAAAAAAGGGATTTTTAGAAATGTTGGCCAACTGAAAAGTATGAAAATGAAAAATATGAGCATGTACAATACTCAATACTTGGTTGGAGCTCCTTTTGCCTCAATTACTGCGTTAATGCGGCGTGGCATGGAGTCGATGAGTTTCTGGCAGTGCTCAGGTGTTATGAGAGCCCAGGTTGCTCTGATAGTGGCCTTCAACTCTTCTGCGTTTTTGGGTCTGGCATTCTGCATCTTCCTTTTCACAATACCCCACAGATTTTCTATGGGGCTAAGGTCAGGGGAGTTGGCGGGCCAATTTAGAACAGAAATACCATGGTCCGTAAACCAGGCACGGGTAGATTTTGCGCTGTGTGCAGGCGCCAAGTCCTGTTGGAACTTGAAATCTCCATCTCCATAGAGCAGGTCAGCAGCAGGAAGCATGAAGTGCTCTAAAACTTGCTGGTAGATGGCTGCGTTGACCCTGGATCTCAGGAAACAGAGTGGACCGACACCAGCAGATGACATGGCACCCCACACCATCACCCAACCATGCAAATTTTGCATTTCCTTTGGAAATCGAGGTCCCAGAGTCTGTAAGAAGACAGGAGAGGCACAGGATCCACGTTGCCTGAAGTCTAGTGTAAAGTTTCCACCATCAGTGATGGTTTGGGGTGCCATGTCATCTGCTGGTGTCGGTCCACTCTGTTTCCTGAGATCCAGGGTCAACGCAGCCGTCTACCAGCAAGTTTTAGAGCACTTCATGCTTCCTGCTGCTGACCTGCTCTATGGAGATGGAGATTTCAAGTTCCAACAGGACTTGGCGCCTGCACACAGCGCAAAATCTACCCGTGCCTGGTTTACGGACCATGGTATTTCTGTTCTAAATTGGCCCGCCAACTCCCCTGACCTTAGCCCCATAGAAAATCTGTGGGGTATTGTGAAAAGGAAGATGCAGAATGCCAGACCCAAAAACGCAGAAGAGTTGAAGGCCACTATCAGAGCAACCTGGGCTCTCATAACACCTGAGCAGTGCCAGAAACTCATCGACTCCATGCCACGCCGCATTAACGCAGTAATTGAGGCAAAAGGAGCTCCAACCAAGTATTGAGTATTGTACATGCTCATATTTTTCATTTTCATACTTTTCAGTTGGCCAACATTTCTAAAAATCCCTTTTTTGTATTAGCCTTAAGTAATATTCTAATTTTGTGACACACGGAATTTTGGATTTTCATTTGTTGCCACTTCAAATCATCAAAATTAAATGAAATAAACATTTGAATGCATCAGTCTGTGTGCAATGAATAAATATAATGTACAAGTTACACCTTTTGAATGCAATTACTGAAATAAATCAAGTTTTTCAAAATATTCTAATTTACTGGCTTTTACCTGTATATGTGCTTTGCTACGGAGTTTTTTTCCCACTCCAGACAGAGTCTAGATTGTATTTTTTTACTCATCCTTCCCCAAGCGTTGACCTTTTTCCCATCTTTTACGGGGCGCCTTGTGGCGACCCATCAGCGTTCCTGTTCTGTAACCCTGTACACTGTTTGTTTAATCTTGAACGGCTTTGTGCTGAAAACAAAGTTTTGTTGTACTTATATCTAATAGAAATATTTCTCTTCAAGCTAAAACTTTTGGCGGTAACATTGCACTCGGAGCACACGTAATTTGCACTCTACAACAACAGGTGGTGCTGCTGAGTCAATTTAAGGCCGTCAGCGAAAAATAAAGAAGAACAACATAACACGGAGGCATTAATAAATAACATTGCATGATTTACAAGTGCTGCACGTAACTTTAATGTACTAACTTACAGGTTGAGCTTGTTTCCCCTCTCCTGTCTGCCATTTTACACACCACCCTGCTTCTTCTTTATTTTTGGCGGATGGCACTATGCGCAAATAACAGTAGATAGATAGATCTTTATTGTCATTGCAGAAGTACAACAAAACTTTGTTTTCAGCACAAACCGGTTCAAGATTAGACAAACAAACAGTGTACAGGGCCACAAGGCGCCCCGTAAAAGATGGGGAAAAGGTAAAACGCTGGGGAAGGATGAGTAAAAAAAATACAATCTCGACTGGGCTCCTAAGGGGGCCCAGTCTGGAGTGGGGAAAAACCACCATAGCAAAGCACATATACATATTACAACGTACATCTCGAGATATCTAGCAACAGAGGGAAGGGAGTGCGAGGTCATGAGGGTAGGCCGCAGCTCTCAGGCGCTGACCATCCATTCATCACCTCTATGGGATTTTGCGTCGAGGGCGTTGGGTTGGGGGGGTGGGGTGTGTATGTGTGGCGTATATTTTTGTGGTTGCATGTGTGTGTGTAAGCCCGTAGTGTGTCTCTGTTCCGCGGCCTTGATGTTTGTGCAGTCGCTAGTCCAAAGTCAACAACAGGTGTGTCCAGTAGCTCTGGCGGCCTTAAATTGACTTAGAGGCACTACCTGTCGTTGTAAAGTGCGAATTACGTGTGTTCTGAGTGCAAGTGTGTGGATTGCACAGAAGTTGCCAAAAGTTTTAACTTGGAAGAAAAATGATTTTATACTTGCAAATCATTTTTTACCTGCAGAAAATAGTTTTTATCCTTGTGAATCTTTTTTTTTTTAATTGAACAAACAATTTTATAATTGCGGAAAGTTTGTTCATTATTTTTTTAATTTAAGAAAATTGGGCTTGAGTAAAAAAAAAAATATTTCTGGAGTTTTGGCAGTAATTTCACTCCATATATCTCACCTTACTTACGCGGTGCATCCTGTACGCCAGTCAAGAGTTCAATTGGCAAAACATTTTAGGACTGCGGAAGGAAGTACCTGGAGAAACCCGCCCAAGCACGAGGAACACACAAACGGCACACTTGAGACGTTCCAACGAAGATTCAAACCTTCAATCCCTGAACACCTAGGCTGGCGACTTGCTTCACTATCATAACATCTTGAAAGATCATTCGATTGGCTGTTTGATTCGCAAGATTGAGCATGAAAAATATTCTGTATAACAGGAACGTTGTTTATATGTAAGAAGGTAGCAGTGTGCTAAGACACGTGTTTGTCAACAAATGAGTCACTGTCCTGCCTGTGAACACAGATGGTCTATTTAACAGGAGACAATAGTCAAAGATGGTCTTTATAAAAGGAGTGTTGCCTCTGCTGCTGATTTAATAGCAAAACACTGCTTTTATATTTTACACTTTTTGTCAAATAGCCGTTTTTTCCACAGATATTTTTAAAATTGCATACCTGCCAACTTTTGAAATCAGAAAAACCTAGTAGCCGGTAGGTCCAGGACAAAGTCCTGGTGGGGGGTTCGACGCAAAATGATTATTAGCATTCAGACAGGTTAAAATGTTGCTAAAACCATCACTTTTCTATCAGTCACAGTGACTTTTCAAAACAAAAATATTACAGCAAAAATCATATTGGTTGATTGACATGTTTATTCTGTAAGCTAACTTCAATAGTTTGACATTATTTTGACAGTTAATGCCAGTTATCCTGTCAACCTTTCACAAGACTTCAATTTGTTCATTGAAAGTATAAACAGTATAAACACTTTTTACAGTAAACAAATGGTAAAACAGTACTAAACAATTCCAATTAAAAAAAAATTGGTGTCATTATTAACTTTCTGTCCAAGCTTGTATAATCTACTGCCTTGTTCAATTGTAAAAAATATTCTGTGCCTAAAATTCACATTTCTATCACAATTATCATACTGTAAACATGGTAAGCTAACTTCATTAAAATTAATAGTCCTGTCAATAGCATGGAATTACAATTCAAATGTAGTTTTTTTGTAAGCCTTTCAAAATATGAAAAATTAATGAAAATTAATTTAAGCCATCAGACACTTGAAAAGTGGCACATCACATCTCTAATGTAATCATTTGAACTTTTCAACAGAAATAGAACTGCAAAAATATTAAGGACATACTTCTGTATTTTGGTAGTTATGCTGTCAACATTTAACAAGATTTCTTCAACTTGGACTTGAAAGCATAAATAGTATAAACACTTTTAACAGTATAACAGTACTAAACAATTCCAATAGATAACATTGGTGTCATTACCTTTTTGTGGCTAAAATCCGAAAAACGTTGAAAGTTTTCCTCTTGTATCGCTAGCAACGGCATTAGACTTGTGTTTTTTTGTCCCAACGTGGTCTTTTACATCGCTCATTCCTCCGTGTCCGATCGAAAAATCTTGTCTGCACAAGGTGCAATTCGCGTAGTTTTCACCCTTTTTGGAACGGATAATTATTCCCGGATAGGCTTTTGAATATTCTTCACGGAATGACTGCAGTTTTCTTTTCGGTTTAAGACTCGTTTGCGATTTTTCTCCGGCTGATTCCATGATCGTTCGCTCGTTTGGAAACAATGGCAACTGGTGCCTCGTGCTTGGCAGCGGTGCTATAAATAGCCTCGCGCATGGCATTCGGAATGGCTCGACAGGAAGTTACGGGAAGCAGTGTCGATTGTCATTGTTGTTACGCGATTTCGTGAATAAAACTTTAAAAAAAATATTTTTTATAATTAATGAAAAACCGTATTTTTTATCACTGCAACCGTAACCCGGAATAGGTTGATGAAAACCGTACTAATTACGGGAAAACCGGAGTAGTTGGCAGGTATGAAATTGTATTTTCATAACTTCCTAGTACTGTATTTAATGTTTACCCGTTGACATGTATGCTACTTTTATTAGTAGATTGCACAGTACAGTACATAATCCGTACAATTGACTACTAAATAGGGACGGCGTGGCGCAGTGGGAGAGTGGCCGTGCGCAACCCGAGGGTCCCTGGTTCAATCCCCACCTAGTACCAACCTCGTCATGTCCGTTGTGTCCTGAGCAAGACACTTCACCCTTGCTCCTGATGGGTGCTGGTTAGCGCCTTGCATGGCAGCTCCCTCCATCAGTGTGTGAATGTGTGTGTGAATGGGTAAATGTGGAAGTAGTGTCAAAGCGCTTTGAGTACCTTGAAGGTAGAAAAGCGCTATACAAGTACAACCCATTTATCATTTATTTAAATGGTAACACTCGGGTGAAGAGAGGGGCGAAGCTTTCAACCGATCACCACCTGGTGGTGAGTTGGCTGCGATGGTGGGGGAGGATGCCGGACAGACCTGGCAGGCCCAAACGCATTGTGAGGGTTTGCTGGGAACGTCTGGCAGAGTCTCCTGTCAGAGAGAGTTTCAATTCCCACCTCCGGAAGAACTTTGAACATGTCACGAGGGAGGTGCTGGACATTGAGTCCGAGTGGACCATGTTCCGCGCCTCTATTGTCGAGGCGGCTGATTGGAGCTGTGGCCGCAAGGTAGTTGGTGCCTGTCGTGGCGGTAATCCTAGAACCCGTTGGTGGACACCGGCGGTGAGGGATGCCGTCAAGCTGAAGAAGGAGTCCTATTGGGTTCTTTTGGCTCATAGGACTCCTGAGGCAGCGGACAGGTACCGACAGGCCAAGCGGTGTGCGGCTTCAGCGGTTGCGGAGGCAAAAACTCGGACATGGGAGGAGTTCGGGGAAGCCATGGAAAACGACTTACGGACGGCTTCGAAGCGATTCTGGACCACCATCCGCCGCCTCAGGAAGGGGAAGCAGTGCACTATCAACACCGTGTATGGTGAGGATGGTGTTCTGCTGACCTCGACTGCGGATGTTGTGGATCGGTGGAGAGAATACTTCGAAGACCTCCTCAATCCCACCAACACGTCTTCCTATGAGGAAGCAGGGCCTGGGGAATCTGTGGTGGGCTCTTCTATTTCTGGGGCTGAGGTTGCTGAGGTAGTTAGAAAGCTCCTCGGTGGCAAGGCCCCGGGGGTGGATGAGATCCACCCAGAGTTCCTTAAGGCTCTGGATGCTGTGGGGCTGTCTTGGTTGACAAGACTCTGCAGCATCGCGTGGACATCGGGGGCGGTACCTCTGGATTGGCAGACTGGGGTGGTGGTTCCTCTCTTTAAGAAGGGGAACCGGAGGGTGTGTTCTAACTATCGTGGGATCACACTCCTCAGCCTTCCCGGTAAGGTCTATTCAGGTGTACTGGAGAGGAGGCTACGCCGGATAGTCGAACCTCGGATTCAGGAGGAACAGTGTGGTTTTCGTCCTGGTCGTGGAACTGTGGACCAGCTCTATACTCTGGGCAGGGTCCTTGAGGGTGCATGGGAGTTTGCCCAACCAGTCTACATGTGTTTTGTGGACTTGGAGAAGGCATTCGACCGTATCCCTCGGGAAGTCCTGTGGGGAGTGCTCAGAGAGTATGGGGTATCGGACTGTCTGATTTTGGCGGTCCGCTCCCTGTATGATCAGTGTCAGAGCTTGGTCCGCATTGCCGGCAGTAAGTCGGACACGTTTCCAGTGAGGGTTGGACTCCGCCAAGGCTGCCCTTTGTCACCGATTCTGTTCATAACTTTTATGGACAGAATTTCTAGGCGCAGTCAAGGCGTTGAGGGGATCCGGTTTGTTGGCTGCAGGATTAGGTCTCTGCCTTTTGCAGATGATGTGGTCCTGATGGCTTCATCTGGCCAGGATCTCCAGCTCCCGAATAAGTTTTTCAACTTGTTTAAGTCGGGGTCCACGTTAATGAATTCACTACTGCAGTGTTTGTCTTTTCATTCATTTATTTTACGGCCCACCAGGAATATATTTAGAATTGTAATGCCTGTAAATGTAGCTCGCCATATAGTGGTTAGATAGCATCGTAATTCTGATTCTTCTGGTCTGCCAGAGAATAAGAAGACGTAGTCGTGTTGGTGACTTTGTTGCTATATATACAGCATACCTGCCAACTACTCCGGTTTTCCCGTAATTCGTACGGTTTTCATCAACCTATTCCGGGTTACGGTTGCAGTGATAAAAAATACGTTTTTTCATTAATTTAAAAAAAAAAAAGGGTGAAAACTACGCGAATTGCACCTTGTGCAGACAAGATTTTTCGATCGGACACGGAGGAATTAGCGATGTAAAAGACCACGTTGGGACAAAAGAACACAAGTCTAATGCCGTTGCTAGCGATACAAGTGGAAAACTTTCAACGTTTTTCGTCGCCCAAACAGATTCTTTGGATGTGATAAATGCCGAAGTTTTATTTACGGAGGCAATAATTGAGCATGGACTTCCAATCGCACTGGCTGATCACATGGGACAGTTAAATGTTTCTAATGCAACCTTTAAAAATCATTACGCGGTGATCGCGGTCCCAAAAATAAACTTTTCTTGCATGATAATGTCCAGAAAAACTCGCTTTATATTACTATAGAGTCCTTTTAACGAATGAGTTTGATGGTTTATCACAAACCTTAAATGAAATAAGTCCTTTGTTCTCCTGCACCATGCATGCACTTTGGCCTTGCTTCGTGTTTGGTGCGCAATCCTGTCGGCTGTATTTCACAGCACGTCTTTGACAACTTGAAGTGGCATAAAACATTTAAAACAAAGGGGTTATAGGAACAATCACTTTCAGTGTTTTATGCCACTTCAAGTTGTCAAAGACGGTATGCTGGTGCCCGACTGCCACAAGTGGAACAAACATTTGAAACAAAGGGGTTATAGAAACAATCACTTTCAGTGTTTTATGCCACTTCAAGTAAACTTATCATAAAGTTACCATATCATTTTTGCAGTATGATCAATCTGATAGAATACATTTGGATTTTAGCCACAAAAAGGTAATGACACCAATGTTATCTATTGGAATTGTTTAGTACTGTTATACTGTTAAAAGTGTTTATACTATTTATGCTTTTAAGTCCAAGTTGAAGAAATCTTGTTAAATGTTGACAGCATAACTACCAAAATACAGAAGTATGTCCTTAATATTTTTGCAGTGCTATTTCTGTTGAAAAGTTCAAATGATTACATTAGAGATGTGATGTGCCACTTTTCAAGTGTCTGATGGCTTACATTAATTTTCATGAATTTTTCATATTTTGAATTCTTTTGAAAGGCTTACAAAAAACTACATTTGAATTGTAATTCCATGCTATTGACAGGACTATTAATTTGAATGAAGTTAGCTTACCATGTTTACAGTATGATAATTGTGATAGAAATGTGAATTTTAGGCACAGAATATTTTTTACAATTGAACAAGGCAGTAGATTATACAAGCTTGGACAGAAAGTTAATAATGACACCAATTTTTTTTTTAATTGGAATTGTTTAGTACTGTTTTACCATTTGTTTACTGTAAAAAGTGTTTATACTTTCAATTAACAAATTGAAGTCTTGTGAAAGGTTGACAGGATAACTGGCATTAACTGTCAAAATAATTTCAAACTATTAAAGTTAAAGTTAAAGTACCAATGATTGTCACACACACACACTAGGTGTGGCGAGATTATTCTCTGCATTTGACCCATCACCCTTGATCACCCCCTGGGAGGTGAGGGGAACAGTGGGCAGCAGCGGTGGCCGCGCCCGGGAATCATTTTTGGTGATTTAACCCCCAATTCCAACCCTTGATGCTGAGTGCCAAGCAGGGAGGTAATGGGTCCCATTTTTATAGTCTTTGGTATGACTCGGCCGGGATTTGAACTCACAACCTACCGATCTCAGGGCGGACACTCTAACCACTAGGCCACTGAGTAGGTAGCTTACAGAATAAACATGTCAATCAACCCATATGATTTTTGCTGTAATATTTTTGTTTTGAAAAGTCACTGTGACTGATAGAAAAGTGATGGTTTTAGCAACATTTTAACCTGTCTGAATGCTAATAATCATTTTGCGTCGGGGGGGCGAAGCCCTGAACCCTCCACCAGGACTTTGTCCTGGACCTACCGGGGCCTGCGGCCCTTGGACCCTGGCTACTAGGTTTTTCTGATTTCAAAAGTTGGCAGGTATGTATACAGTATAGCAAGCATTCAGGTGACTAGCAACCATTTTAGTGAGTTTCCCTGGTCTAAATAGACAAGTAAAATGAATGCACGTGTCCATAATGTCCTTTCTTGTGATAAAAAGTACTCAAGCTTCTTTTCATTTGTCTTTCGCTTGTGTGCAGCACAATCGCTTTTTGTCCGACAGCAAAGATAAGGAACCCGAAGTCCTCTTCGTTGGAGACTTTCTCGTGCAGCTCATGCATCAGTTTGGCGTAAGAAAGATTCCTTTTTTTGCACTTGCGTATTTATTTCAAACGTGTATTACAGCGCGTCGGCTTGTTTTTTGGGTTTGCGCGGCAGGTATGGCGTGAGCTGTTCTCCCCGCTCCACGCTCTAAATTTCGGCATGGGCGGTGACGCGACGCAGAATGTGATCTGGAGACTGAGCAATGGCGAACTGGACCACATTAGCCCCAAGGTATTTACACACCTCCTCAAATAAAATACAAAGCCGTGGTAGGTCAGCTAAGTGGCACGATATTTTCTTTCCCCTTTCTAAAAGATCGTCGTGCTCTGGGTGGGGACCCAAAATCACGGCCACACCGCCGAGCAGATCTGTGGAGGCATCATGGAAATTGTCCAGGTCGTTAAGAACAAGCTGCCACACGCTCAAACGCTCATTCTTGTAAGTGATCTTCACACATTTTTAGATTATGATTTACTACATACTTGCCAACCTTGAGACCTCCGATTTCGGGAAGGGGAGGGTGGAGGGCGTGGTTGGGGGTGTGGTTAAGAGGGGAGGAGTATATTGACAGCTAGAATTCACCAAGTCAAGTATTTAATACATTTATATATATATATATATATATATATATATATATATATATATATATATCTACATCCTGAAAATATGCAAACAAAACTGTGTTTAGAAAATTGATACTTCAAACTTGCATAAATAAATATTAAGGAATATAAAATAACTTGGCTTCTGAGAGCTTCAAAATGTAATGAATAAAATGCTAAAGTTGTTGATAAACAAGCAATTATTTTAATAATTAAATATGGTCATTTTAAATGAATTATTATGATAAATTAAAATTAATTATTTCAAATATGTTTATCTTAATGTATAATTCTATGGCTGGATGTAATAAGGAGTCAGAAAAAATACAAATAAAAATACAATTAATTTTGATGTTTTTAGCAGAATATAGTACAAATGTATTTAGTTATTTAAAAAAAAATTAATAAATATATTTATTTTTAGGTAAGATAAACATAATTAAAGCTGCAAGCAGCGTTGGTCGGGCCCGCGTATTTGGCAGGTGCTAGTCCTAAGTGTCCCAATACTTTTGTCAAGTTTTAGTCCCAAGTGTCCCAATACTTTTGTCAAGTTGTAGTCTTAAGTGTCCCAATACTTTTGGCCAGTGTAGGTGTCCCAATACTTTTGTCCAGTGGTAGTCCTAAGTGTCCCAATACTTTTGTCCAGTGTTAGTCCTAAGTGTCCCAATACTTTTGTCAAGTAGTTGCCATAAGTGTCCCAATACTTTTGTCAAGTAGTTGCCATAAGTGTCCCAATACTTTTGTCCAGTGTAAGTGTCCCAATACTTTTGTCCAGTTTTCGTCCTAAGTGTCGCAATACTTTTGTTCAGTGGTATTCGTAAGTGTCCCAATACTTTTGTTCAGTTTTCGTCATAAGTGTCCCAATACTTTTGTCTACTTGTAGTCCGAATTGTCCCAATACTTTTGTTTAGTGTACCTACCTTGTCTGCATTGTGTGGGGACGCTGGTGCTTCCTGCTTTTAAGCAGCCTTCTTGAAAAAACAGCAGCATCAGCGCAGCGGCTCTTTGAAGTGTCATCAAATCAAAACCGGAGCCGGTATTAAAACTCTTTCGATAACTTTTAATCAAAAGGGTTTCATCTCTCTCCTGTGTTAGTTTGAAGCCGAAACGACAAACACGCTCAGAGGAGATAATGTTTGAAGAAAGGTGACCGGTTTTTACAAAAATGTTGTGTTGAAGGGGGAATAGCAAACTTCCTGTAGATTTTTGCTGGGGGTTGTCAATTTATGAAATGTAGGTCTAAGTCAGACCTACGGAGAGGTTTTTGTTTCATGTCTCTCCGACCTTCCCAGTGGGAGTTACAGGCAGTTTTGTAATTGTATTCTTCCGAGGAGCAGTTTTTTCTCCGTTTTATTCAGAAATTGCTCTAGAGCGCAATTTTTAAATTTGGGGTTAGGTTTTTTTATTAGATCGCAATTTTTGCCAGTCCTGATGTGTGCGTTCAGTTTGGTGAGTTTGTTAAGGGGGTCAAATTACAGCTCAAAGAGGCAAAAGTTACTGTTTTTACTCAAATTTAGTGTTGAAGGGGGAATAGCTAACTTCCTGTAGATTTTTGGCCAAGGAAATAAATTAATTAAATTTAAGTCTAAGTAAGACCTACATAGAGGTTTTTGTTTCATGTCTCTACAACATTCGTACTGGGAGTTATAAGCAGTTTTCTTTCTAGGGGTTTTGGGGTTTGGTTTTTTGATAAAAGGTTTTGCCGTATATTACTGATGTGTGTGTAAAATTTGGTGAGTTTTGAAGCATGCTAAGGGGGTCAAATTACAGCGCAAAGTTGCGGAAGAATAATAATAATAAAACCTTACAAATTCAATAGGTCCTTATGTCCCATTGCATAAGGACTCCCTTTGGGAGTCCTTATACAATGGGCCATGCGGGCCCTAATAATACAATTTGTCTCTAGTCTGGATGATTTAGTTCTTGTCACCCTGTTGTCCTCCCGTCGTGAAAAAAGGCTGTCCTCACTCAGGTCCTCATGGAGCTGGAGGGGGCGTGGCCTCCAGCTCCGGCTGAAAATCGGGAGATTTTCGTGAGAATATTTGTCCCGGGAGGTTTTAGGGAGAGGCGCTGAATTTCGCGAGTCTCCCGTAAAATTCGGGAGGGTTGGCAAGTATGATTTACTATCATATTTGTTTTAGATTTAATCAGAGGTGGGTAGAGTAGCCAGAAATTGTACTGAAGTAAAAGTAATGTTACTTTTGAGATTTATTACTCAAGTAAAAGTAAGGAGTAGTCACCCAAATATATACTTGAGTAATAGTAAAAAGTATGTTGTGAAAAAACTACTACCGTATTTTCCGCACTATAAGCCGCGCCTAAAAACCACAAATTTTCACAAAAGCTGACAGTGCGGCTTATAACCCGGTGCGCCTTATATATGGATTAATATAAATATTTATTTTCATAAAGTTTCGGTCTCGCAACTACGGTAAACAGCCGCCATCTTTTTTCCCCGTAGAAGAGGAAGCGCTTCTTCTTCTATGGTAAGCAACTGCCAAGGTAAGCACCCGGCCCCGTAGAAGAGGAAGCGCTTCTTCTTCTACGGTAAGCAACCACCCGCCCCCGTAGAAGAAGAAGCGCGCGGGTATTACGTTTCATTTCCTTTGTGTGTTTACATCTTTAAAGACCACAAAATGGCTCCTACTAAGCGACACGCGTATAACGCAGAATTTAAACTTAAGGCAATAAGTCATGCCGAAGAGAGCAGAGAGCAGCAAGCAGAAGTGTCAGCACCATCACTATTCGAATGAAGGCAACAGCGCTAGCAAGCGAACTTCACCTTGATGATTTTAAAGGTGGTGCTTCTTGGTGTTTCCGGTTCATGAAAAGACGCAATCTCTCCATCCGCACACGGACTACTATTTCACAGCAACTGCCTAAAGACTTTCAAGAAAAGCTGGCTACTTTCCGTGCATATTGTAAAAACAAGATAGCTGAAAAAAAGATCCGGCCAGAGAACATTATCAACATGGACGAGGTTCCACTGACTTTTGATATTCCTGTGAACCGCACTGTGGATACAACGGGAGCACGTACGGTGAATATTCGCACCACAGGGAATGAGAAGTCATCCTTCACTGTGGTTCTAACTTGCCATGCTAATGGTCAGAAACTTCCACCCATGGTGATATTCAAAAGGAAGACCTTGCCAAAAGAGACCTTTCCAGCCGGCGTCATCATAAAAGCTAACTCGAAGGGATGGATGGATGAAGAAAAGATGAGCGAGTGGTTAAGGTAAGTTTACGCGAAGAGGCCGGGTGGCTTTTTTCACGCAGCTCCGTCCATGTTGATATACGACTCCATGCGCGCCCACATCACGCTGGTTTTTAATATATTATTAAAGTTTGACTGACCTATCTGACTGTTTTTTTGACATTCCTTTAGCGCAGTTAGATGCGGCTTATAACACGGGGCGGCTTATAGGTGGACAAAGTTTTGAAATATGCCGTTCATTGAAGGCGCGGCTTATAACCCAGGGCGGCTTATGGTGCGGAAAATACGGTAAGTAAACAGGGACATACAGTTGATAGACAGTTGCGATAGCCAATCAGATCACAAGTTGGTGTCAGTAAGGCCTTCTAGATAGCCTCACGTTGAACGTGACATTTACGCGTCCTGTGATTGGATACTCATCGGGACCGTTAACGGATGAATTTTTAGAACACATACAGTTGATAGACAGTTGTGATAGCCAATCAGATCACAAGTTGTTGACAGTCGCCTATGTAAGTAGACATCAGGCTGGTAAAATAATTATAATGAAACTTTTTCAAAACAGGTTACAGGTTCGCAAAGCTTTCTCTGGTTGCATGGAGATGGCCTGAAACGTATTTTCTAAAATTGATTCTCAGTAAAAAATAAATACAATTAAAGTGAAATAATTTTTTGAAAATCGATTTTTGTAAATTAAGAATCAATTTAGATTTGGGATGAATAAGAACAGCGATTTGTATGTCCATCCATTTTTTGTGCAGCCCTATTTTTTGTATATTTTTGTGTGTTGATTACAAATTAGTAGAAATAGAAAGACTAATTCTACGATAAAAACTATAACATTTATAAATACATACCTTTTTAAATTAAACTGCAGCTATTTCCAGTATAAATTAATTTATTATACATTTTTTTATGATTTTCGGTGTTATAACTTTGTCATTCCAAAGTGAATATCCATTCACAAGTTGCAATTTAGCAGGAAGTGTTGCGCCTTAGCCAGACCGGGATAGCAGAGAAGGAGAACAAAACGTTGATTAGGTGGCAGATACAGTGGGGCAAAAAAGTATTTAGTCAGCCAGCGATTGTGCAAGTTCTCCCACTTAAAATGATGACAGAGGTCTGTAATTTTCATCATAGGTACACTTCAACTGTGAGAGACAGAATGTGAAAAAAAATCCAGGAAATCACATTGTAGGAATTTTGAAGAATTTATTTGTAAATTATGGTGGAAAATAAGTATTTGGTCACTTCAAACAAGGAAGATCTCTGGCTCTCACAGACCTGTAACTTCTTCTTTAAGAAGCTCTTCTGTCCTCCACTCGTTACCTGTATTAATGGCACCTGTTTGAACTGGTTATCTGTATAAAAGACACCTGTCCACAGCCTCAAACAGTCAGACTCCAAACTCCACTATGGCCAAGACCAAAGAGCTGTCGAAGGACACCAGGAAAATAATTGAAGACCTGCACCAGACTGTGAAGAGTGAATCTACAATAGGTAAGCAGCTTGGTGTGAAAAAATCAACTGTGGGAGCAATTATCAGAAAATAGAAGACATACAAGACCACTGATAATCTCCCTCGATCTGGGGCTCCACGCAAGATCTCATCCCGTGGGGTCAAAATGATCATGAGAACGGTGAGCAAAAATCCCAGAACCACACGGGGGGACCTGGTGAATGACCTGCAGAGAGCTGGGACCAAAATAACAAAGGTTACCATCAGTAACACACTACGCCGACAGGGAATCAAATCCTGCAGTGCCAGACGTGTCCCCCTGCTTAAGCCAGTGCATGTCCAGGCCCCTCTGAAGTTTGCCAGAGAGCACATGGATGATACAGCAGAGGATTGGGAGAATGTCATGTGGTCAGATGAAACCAAAATATAACTTTTTGGTATAAACTCAACTCGTCGTGTTTGGAGGAAGAAGAATACTGAGTTGCATCCCAAGAACACCATACCTACTGTGAAGCATGGGTGTGGAAACATCATGCTTTGGGGCTGTTTTTCTGCCAAGGGGACAGGCCGACTGATCCGTGTTAAGGAAAGAATGAATGGGGCCATGTATCGTGAGATTTTGAGCCAAAACCTCCTTCCATCAGTGAGAGCTTTGAAGATGAAACGTGGCTGGGTCTTCCAGCATGACAATGATCCCAAACACACCGCCCGGGCAACGAAGGAGTGGCTCCGTAAGAAGCATTTGAAAGTCCTGGAGTGGCCTAGCCAGTCTCCAGACCTCAACCCCATAGACAATCTGTGGAGGGAGTTGAAAGTCCGTGTTGCTCGGCGACAGCCTCAAAACATCACTGCTCTCGAGAAGATCTGCATGGAGGAATGGGCCAAAATACCAGCTACTGTGTGTGCAAACCTGGTAAAGACCTATAGTAATCGTTTGACCTCTGTTATTGCCAACAAAGGTTATATTACAAAGTATTGAGTTGAATTTTTGTTATTGACCAAATACTTATTTTCCACCATAATTTACAAATAAATTATTTAAAAATCCTACAATGTGAATTCCTGGATTTTTTTTTCACATTCTGTCTCTCACAGTTGAAGTGTACCTATGATGAAAATTACAGACCTCTGTCATCATTTTAAGTAGGAGAACTTGCACAATTGGTGGCTGACTAAATACTTTTTTGCCCCACTGTATATATTTGCAGGGCCATTTTCAAGAAGGATATTTCAAGAGAAACTACATCTTGTGAGACGATGTCGGCCAACCCCGTAAGCTAGCTCAGCTGTTCTGGCGATGAAATGGGGAAACGCTCGCCGTTTCCACTCGAATATGTCGACGACGAGGGGTACCACTGGCTTGTACGACGTCGAATAGGTCCTGTAAATTGTCAGTTCAAATATTTTATTTTTTCACTTTTAATATGTGTTTTTGCAATTTTAATATTGACAGTACCACGTAAAATATGTTTCAATTGCTGATGCGTTTTAATTGAAAATAACCTGTTCTGTACACTGTTGATGTGTAAATGTGTTCCTGTATAGTACCGTATTTGTCGGAGAATAAGTCGCATTTTTGGGGGGAAATGTATTTGATAAAAGCCAACAGCAAGAATAGACATTTGAAAGGCAATTTAAAATAAATAAAGAATAGTGAACAACAGGCTGAATAAGTGTACGTTATATGAGGCATAAATAACCAACTGGTATGTTAACGTAACATATTATGGTAAGAGTCATTCAAATAACTATAACATATAGAACATGCTATACGTTTACCAAACAATCTGTCACTCCTAATCGCTAAATCCCATGAAATCTTATACGTCTAGTCTCTTACGTGAATGAGATCAATAATATTATTTGATATTTTACGCTAATGTGTTCATCATTTCACACATAAGTCGCTCCTGAGCAGAGGTGGGTAGAGTAGCCAGAAATTGTACTCAAGTAAGAGTACTGTTACTTTAGAGATTTATTACTCAAGTAAAAGTAAGGAGTAGTCACCCAAATATTTACTTGAGTAAAAGTAAAAAGTATGTTGTGAAAAGACTACTCAAGTACTGAGTAACTGATGAGTAACATACACACACATATCATATATATATATATATATATATATATATATATATATATATATATATATATACACACATATACACACATATATATATATACACACACATTTATATATATATATATATATATATATATATATATATATATATATATATATATATATATATATATATACACACATATATATATACAGTATATAATTTATATTTATTTATTTTGCCGTTTTTGTTTACATGTTAAAGGTGTTTTAATGAATATACATGCATGTTTAACACATATAGATTCCTTTCTTTCATGAAGACAAGAATATAAGTTGGTGTATTACCTGATTCTGATGACTTGCATTGATTGTAATCAGACAGTAGTGATGATAACGTCCACGTTTTCAAATGGAGGAGAAAAAAAGTTCCTCCTTTCTGTCTAATACCACATGAAAGTGGTTGGTTTTTGGCATCTTATTTGTCCAGCTTCCATATTCGTTTTTATACACTTTACAAGAAATACATCGGCGGCAAACTCCGTAGCTTGCTAGCTTGTTTGCGCTGGCTTTCGGAGACTCTTGTTTTGAAAGCGCAGGCGCGATGGAGCGGCACTTTTATTGTGAAGACAGGAACTGTGCAGTCAGTCTTTAGGCTTTTGACGGGATGTACGGTTGAAATAAAAAAGGGTCTTTTTTCTTTCACACTTTTGATTGATTGATTGAAACTTTTATTAGTAGATTGCACAGTACAGTACATATTCCGTACAATTGACCACTAAATGGTAACACCCCAATAAGTTTTTCAACTTGTTTAAGTCAGGTCATGTGACCGCCTGGCTCTGTTTGATTGGTCCAACGTCACCAGTGACTGCATCTGATTGGTGGAACGGAGTGAACGTCACCAGTGACTGTATTTGTTGAAACGCAGGCACTATGAAGGTCTGTCTGACAGACCAAAACAAACAAAGCGTGCATTAACAGATGGATAAAAATTAGTAGTGAGTAGCGAGCTGAATGTAGATAAAAGTAGCGGAGTAAAAGTAGCGTTTCTTCTCTATAAATATACTCAAGTAAAAGTAAAAGTATGTTGCATTAAAACTACTCTTAGAAGTACAATTTATCCCAAAAGTTACTCAAGTAGATGTAACGGAGTAAATGTAGTGCGTTACTACCCACCTCTGCTCCTGAGTATAAGTCGCACCCCCGGCCAAACTATGAAAAAAACTGCGACTTATAGTCCGAAAAATACGGTATTTCTCCAGCAATGGTCATGTGTGTCCAATAATTTGTTTACCTAATTTAGCCGACACAATTTTAGAAAGACCAACGCATACTACAAAATTAGATATTTTGTTGAAGAGTTTCAGTTACCATCATAAAGGTATATTATTCAAATTCTGTTAATACCAGTTTTGTAGACCTTATTCAAGAGAGTGCAAATTTTAGAAATTAAAACTAGACCAATGTAAATTTATGGTATTTTCCATTACCATTGTGAAGGTATACAGCGGGTAGGGAAAGTATTTAGACCCCTTTGAACACTCTGTTTCATCGCAGCCATTTGCTAAAATCCAAAAAAGTTCATAATCCAGGTGTGAAAAATGTGTTGCATCATTCCTAAGAAGATTGACGGCTGTACTAGCTCAAAGGGTGTTTCTACTCAATACCGAGCAAAGGGTCTGAGTACTTACGACTATGTGATATTTCAGTTTTTCTTTTATTATAAATTTGCAAAAAAAATCTACATTTGTGTTTTTTAAGATGGGGTGCTAAGTGTACATTAATGATAAATAAAATGAACTTTCTTGATTTTAGCAAATGGCTGCAATGAAACAAAGAGTGAAATATTTAAAGGGGTCCGCATACTTTCCGTACATATTCATACTCTATATACAATTTTGTATTCCTTATTCAGCTGCACAAGATGCATTTTAAATCTTTAAAATAGAAAGTATATTTGTACTTTTATACTGTGTTTTATCTTCATTGTGAAGATATAGAAAATACATTCTACCTTTTTTATAGTATTTTGTTTTTAAAATAATTTTAGATGTTATTAAGCTGCAAAATAGAAAGAAGATATAGGAAACAAAGAGACATCAATGTACAATAGGAAATATATATATTGTATTTTCTATTACTTTAGAAAATGAATGGATGGATGGATATTGTGAAGGTACAGTGTACACATTTTCACTTTTATCTTTATTGCATTCCATGTTTAATCCTTTTTCCGCTACACAAAAGGGACATTTTTAATATCCATCCATCCATCTTCTTCCGCTTATCCGAGGTCGGGTCGCGGGGGCAGCAGCCTAAGCAGGGAAGCCCAGACTTCCCTCTCCCCAGCCACTTCGTCCAGCTCTTCCTGTGGGGACCCCGAGGCGTTCCCAGGCCAGCCTGGAGACATAGTCTTCCCAACGTGTCCTGGGTCTTCCTCGCGGCCTCCTACCGGTCGGACGTGCCCTAAACACCTCCCTAGGGAGGCGTTCGGGTGGCATCCTGACCAGATGCCCGAACCACCTCATCTGGCTCCTCTCCATGTGGAGGAGCAGCGGCTTTACTTTGAGCTCCCCCCGGATGACAGAGCTTCTCACCCTATCTCTAAGGGAGAGCCCCGCCACCCGGCGGAGGAAACTCATTTGGGCCGCTTGTACCCGTGATCTTGTCCTTTCGGTCATAACCCAAAGCTCATGACCATAGGTGAGGATGGGAACGTAGATCGACTGGTAAATTGAGAGCTTTGCCTTCCGGCTCAACTCCTTCTTCCCCACAACGGATCGATACAGCGTCCGCATTACTGAAGATGCCGCACCGATCCGCCTGTCGATCTCACGATCCACTCTTCCCTCACTCGTGAACAAGACTCCGAGGTACTTGAACTCCTCCACTTGGGGCAAGATCTCCTCCTCAACCCGGAGATGGCACTCCACCCTTTTCCGGGCGAGAACCATGGACTCGGACTTGGAGGTGCTGATTCTCATCCCAGTCGCTTCACACTCGGCTGCGAACCGATCCAGTGAGAGCTGAAGATCCTGGCCAGATGAAGCCATCAGGACCACATCATCTGCAAAAAGCAGAGACCTAATCCTGCAGCCACCAAACCAGATCCCCTCAACGCCTTGACTGCGCCTAGAAATTCTGTCCATAAAGGTTATGAACAGAATGGGTGACAAAGGGCAGCCTTGGCGGAGTCCAACCCTCACTGGAAACGTGTCCGACTTACTACCGGCAATGCGGACCAAGCTCTGGCACTGATCATACAGGGAGCGGACTGCCACAATCAGACAGTCCGATACCCCATACTCTCTGAGCACTCCCCACAGGACTTCCCGAGGGACACGGTCGAATGCCTTCTCCAAGTCCACAAAACACATGTAGACTGGTTGGGCAAACTCCCATGCACCCTCAAGGACCCTGCCGAGAGTATAGAGCTGGTCCACAGTTCCACGACCAGGACGAAAACCACACTGTTCCTCCTGAATCCGAGGTTCGACTATCCGGCGTAGCCTCCTCTCCAGTACACCTGAATAGACCTTACCGGGAAGGCTGAGGAGTGTGATCCCACGATAGTTAGAACACACCCTCCGGTTCCCCTTCTTAAAGAGAGGAACCACCACCCCGGTCTGCCAATCCAGTGGTACCGCCCCCGATGTCCACGCGATGCTGCAGAGTCTTGTCAACCAAGACAGCCCACAGCATCCAGAGCCTTAAGGAACTCCGGGCGGATCTCATCTACCCCCGGGGCCTTGCCACCGAGGAGCTTTTTAACTACCTCAGCAACCTCAGCCCCAGAAATAGGAGAGCCCACCACAGACTCCCCAGGCACTGCTTCCTCATAGGAAGATGTGTTGGTGGGATTGAGGAGGTCTTCGAAGTATTCCCTCCACCGATCCACAATATCCGCAGTCGAGGTCAGCAGAACACCATCCTCGCCATACACGGTGTTGATAGTGCACTGCTTCCCCTTCCTGAGGCGGCGGATGGTGGTCCGGAATTGCTTCGAAGCCGTCCGGAAGTCGTTTTCCATGGCCTCACCGAACTCCTCCCATGTCCGAGTTTTTGCCTCTGCGACCGCTGAAGCCGCACACCGCTTGGCCTGTCGGTACCTGTCCGCTGCCTCAGGAGTCCTATGAGCCAAAAGAACCCGATAGGACTCCTTCTTCAGCTTGACGACATCCCTCACCGTACATTTGTAATATACTAAATAGAAAGGCGAATGAAAACTGTTTTATATTTGCACTGTTTTTATCTTCATTGTAAAAGTATAAAAAAATACATTTTTACTTTCTTTATTTTTCAAATTATTTTAGACCTTATGTAGCTACAAAATAGAAACAAAATATTACAAAAATATTTAATTAGAAATAGAAAGACTAATGCAAACTACAAAAACTATATCTTGTATTTCCTATCGCTATTGTAAAGGATTACACATTTACTGAATGCTCTTAATTTTATGTTGATTCATTTTTTTATCAACCTTTTTATTCTTTATTCAGCTGCACAAAAGTGGCATTTTAAATATTTAAAATAGAAAGACCAATGCAAACTACAGCAATACAATTTGTGTATCTACATCATGTTTTTATCTTTATTGTAAAGACATAAAAATACATATTGGCGTTTGTTGTTTTATTATTATTTTAGACCTTATTTAGCTTCAAAATAGAAACCAGGTATTGGAAAATTAAAAAAAAAACAAACAACAAAAATGTTAACATTTCTGTAATAATATTACCGTCGTAAAGGTAAAAAAAAAACATGGTCGATTTTCCATACTATTGATCAAGCTTTATAATATTTATTATTAGGGGTGTGAATCTTTGGGTACCTCATGATTCGATCTAAGGCTGCAGCTAACGATTATTTTTCTATCGATTAATCCATAGATTATTTTTTCGATTAATCGGTTAATCTATATATTATTTTTTCGATTAATCTATAGATTATTTTTCCTTTTACCGATTATTTTTTTAATTTAAAATGAAGATGAAAAAATAAATGTTGGCCAGTTTTTTCAAAAGGCATGACTTTTATTTACAAAAAAAAAAGTATGGCCACTCAGTCAACATTGACAACAACATGACAAAATATTCTGTAACAATGTAAACATTTAAAACTTTTAACATTTAACAAAATTAAAAGTAGCTTATTTGCTTTTTAATGTGCAAATATAAAAGTAAACATCCAGTGCAAATCTTAATATTCTGGAATAGTATAAGCATTTCAAAAGTAAAAGTATTGCTTATTTTGCTTTAAAATGTGCAAAAATAAAGATAAACATCCAATACAAAAAAGTGCAAAAGGAAATATTCTGTAACAGTGTAAACATTTCAACAAAAGTAAAAGTATTGCTTATTTTGCTTAATAACGCAACAATGATAGTATGATTAAAGTGAAAGTTAATTGTTGGTTTGTACATAGTATATGTAACTGTTAATGTTGTAAAAGGTATTTGCACAACTAGTTAATGTTAGCGTTAAAGAGGAGCGCGTCTTTGTAAACACTGAACAGGCACGCCAAACGCGCCTCTCAGAGCGAAACAGTGTTTTAGTTTATGAATTTACAACGCAGATACAAATGACACATCCATGTTTTTGTGTAATGATGACAACGTATACTCACGCGGACGATTGACTAGTTGATGGTGATGGCAAGAACGCTGTCGGGTGTTTTCTTTTCAAATGTTCCTTCATAGCCGTTGTGCTGCTATGATAGGCCATTTCCGCTCGACACAGTGTGCATACAACAACTGTCAAGTGTTTTGCTTTTTTCGCTGTGCTTATCCCACACTTGAAGGGATGTACCAATGCTGAATGTGTGAACGGCAGTGTGACGTAAATATGCGACGCGTCGACGCGTAAAAACGACGTCGACGTATTTACGTAACCGATGACGTCGACTACGTCGATGCGTCGTTTCAGCCTTAATTCGATCTGATTCCTGGAGTGATGATTTGATTCAGAATCGATTTTCGATCCAACACAATTCTCGATTCAAACAGATTCCTGCAAAGTTGGTAAAATAATTATAATGAAACTTTTTCAAAACAGGTTACAGGTTAAAGCTCTCTCTGGTTGCATGCAGAGGGCCTGAAACGTCTTTTCTAAAATTGATTCTTAGTAAAAAAAAGGGAAATAATTTTTTTTAAATCAATTTTTGAAAATGATGAATCAATTTAGAATTGGGATGAATAAGAACAGCGATTTGGATGCATACCTGCCAACTTTTGAAATCAGAAAAACCTAGTAGCCAGGGTCCAGGGGCCGCAGGCCCCGGTAGGTCCAGGACAAAGTCCTGGTGGAGGGTTCCTTCGCCCCCCGACGCAAAATGATTATTAGCATTCAGACAGGTTAAAATGTTGCTAAAACCATCACTTTTCTATCAGTCACAGTGACTTTTCAAAACAAAAATATTACAGCAAAAATCATATGGGTTGATTGACATGTTTATTCTGTAAGCTAACTTCAATAGTTTGAAATGATTTTGACAGTTAATGCCAGTTATCCTGTCAACCTTTCACAAGACTTCAATTTGTTCATTGAAAGTATAAACACTTTTTACAGTAAACAAATGGTAAAACAGTACTAAACAATTCCAATAAAAAAAAAATTGGTGTCATTATTAACTTTCTGTCCAAGCTTGTATAATCTACTGCCTTGTTCAATTGTAAAAAATATTCTGTGCCTAAAATTCACATTTCTATCACAATTATCATACTGTAAACATGGTAAGCTAACTTCATTCAAATTGATAGTCCTGTCAATAGCATGGAATTACAATTCAAATGTAGTTTTTTTGTAAGCCTTTCAAAAGAATTCAAAATATGAAAAATTAATGAAAATTAATTGAAGCCATCAGACACTTGAAAAGTGGCACATCACATCTCTAATGTAATCATTTGAACTTTTCAACAGAAATAGCACTGCAAAAATATTAAGGACATACTTCTGTATTTTGGTAGTTATGCTGTCAACATTTAACAAGATTTCTTCAACTTGGACTTGAAAGCATAAATAGTATAAACACTTTTAACAGTATAACAGTACTAAACAATTCCAATAGATAACATTGGTGTCATTACCTTTTTGTTTGCTCAATTATTGCCTCCGTAAATAAATCTTTGGCATTTATCACATCCAAAGAATCTGTTTGGGCGACGAAAAACGTTGAAAGTTTTCCACTTGTATCGCTAGCAACGGCATTAGACTTGTGTTTTTTTGTCCCAACGTGGTCTTTTACATCGCTAATTCCTCCGTGTCCGATCGAAAAATCTTGTCTGCACAAGGTGCAATTCGCGTAGTTTTCACCCTTTTTGGAACGGATAATTATTCCCGGATAGGCTTTTGAATATTCTTCACGGAATGACTGCAGTTTTCTTTTCGGTTTAAGACTCGTTTGCGATTTTTCTCCGGCTGATTCCATGATCGTTCGCTCGTTTGGAAACAATGGCAACTGGTGCCTCGTGCTTGGCAGCGGTGCTATAAATAGCCTCGCACATGGCATTCGGAATGGCTCGATAGGAAGTTACGGGAAGCAGTGTCGATTGTCATTGTTGTTACGCGATTTCGTGAATAAAACTTTAAAAAAAATTTTTTTTTTTAATTAATGAAAAACCGTATTTTTTATCACTGCAACCGTAACCCGGAATAGGTTGATGAAAACCGTACTAATTACGGGAAAACCGGAGTAGTTGGCAGGTATGTGGATGTCCATTCCTTTTTTTGTACACCCCTATTTTATGTATATTTTTGTGTGTTAGTTAAAAATGGGTAGAAATAGAAAGACTAATGCTACGATAAAAAACTATAACATTTATAAAAACATACCTTTTTAAATCAAACTGCAGCTATTTCCAGTATAAATTAATTTATTATAATTGTTTTTATTATTTTCTTTGTTATTTCTGATTTAATATATTTAACGGTAATGAGCAGATTTCATTAATATTGCAGGGACTACTACCACGAGGTAAATCTCCAAACCCGCTGAGGGAGCGCAACGCCAAGGTGAACAGACTGGTGCGGGAAGCCGTGGCCTCCCTCCCTCACGCCTCCTTCCTGGACGTAGACCCGGGTTTTGTCCACTCCAACGGCAGCATCTCCCACCAGGACATGTACGATTACCTTCACCTGACCCCCCAGGCCTACCAGGTGGTGTGCGAGCCCCTGCACGCTCACCTCAAGTCCATGCTGGACAAGTCTGCTGACAACTAAGCTCCTTCCCAAGAATAGAATTGTTTACTACGTACGTGTCCAGGTGGGAACAGGGTTGGCGTCCATCACTCGTCCCTCTGGGTTTCAGGACCAAAACATGTTTTAAAGAGTCATACGTGTGCTTCAATCCCTATTCCAATCTCTTGTAACGTTTCCTGTCATAATACGCGGACACATTTTGAAGGATTTCTATATTCCAAATTAAGTAATGCTCCATTTTCTAATACGCCACACACCATGCTGCTTGTGATCGGACCCCTTTTGATGCTTTAAGTCGCCGCTTCTGTGCAGTATAAGCTGAAGTGTACAAATGAGAGAATGTATTAAAGAGAGGCAACAGCTCGATTTTGGTGTGTTTTGTTTTCAAACGAACCGTTACTTCTTGTTGGCCTGTCTCCCCGTATCTCCTCCACGCTCTTGACACTGTGCTGGCCATGGCGTGCAGGGCCGGCCCGTGGCATAGGCCGTATAGACAAATGCTAAGGGCGCCGTCCATCAGGGGGCGCCACGCAAGTGCCACAAATGTTGGAGAAAAAAAAAAAAAAAAAAGTTGTTACTATTATTTCTAAATACAAAAAAATAATCTCACGTTAATTAAAATGCAAAGTAAAGCCTATTTAATAGAAATATTATTTGTTACAACATTACGCCCCCCCTCCTCCCCCCGCACGGTGCGCCCCCTCCCTTCCCGTATCATGACTCTTTTTGGACGTCACCACATCAAAAAATCAACACAAGATGTCAAAACGGCCAAAACTGTCAGGTGCCCAGGGAAGAAAAAAGAGAAAAGAGGAGGAGAAACGAGAAAAGACAGAGGTAGCAGGTAGGTAACGTTAGCCTACATGAAATTATTTGTCTGTTACAGAATGTGATAGTAACCTGGCTTTTTAGCATTAAGCTAATGTTACATGATTCGGCAATTGCTAATCAATAAATAGCTAGTTCTGTTTTAACGTCGGGTTAATATTGTGGAGGGGGCTAAATTGTTATGGAAAATAATAATGTAATGTTAGGTAATTACAGTACTCCCACCTTACATTCCTCAGGGACATTTGTATTAGATCTTTTTAGCAGGTGTTTTTTGTTTACATTATTGCCTTCTGGTTAGCTAATGTTTTCCCTGCAGGTAATAGTCACTTTTCCACCCCTTTATATATTAGGTATAGTTGTAAGTAAAAAAAAAAAAGTCAAAGACAAAGCTATTCGGGTTCTTGTGAGTATATACACTTCACTGCCGATGTGGGGGGGGCGCCACCTAAAATCTTGCCTAGGGCGCCAGATTGGTTATTGATGGCGTGTGAATGAACCAAACCAAGCCTGACAAAGTTAAACGGGAAATGGAAAAATTTAATAAATGGATAATATTAGTCGCATTAATAAGCTCTGATCCTTCCTACTCCTTTTTTTGGCATGTTAAATAGAGCAAGTGTAAATTCCTATTCTTTCATTTTACTTTCTTAAGCATGTTTGAAATAAACAAAATCGTTACCAAGCAATGTAATATACTCACAGGCCAAAAATGTCCAAACATCGAGGTTTTATTGATTAAGAAATAAATACAGTACTACAAATCAGAGCATGATAATAAAAGTTCATACATTTTCATTCTTACAATTTGATCTCACATAGGCTCCAGCACTCCCCGCGACCCTGTAAGGCAGGGGTCCCCAACCTTTTTTTGCACCAGGGACCGTTTTAATGTAGGCATTATTTTCACGTGTGGCAGATGAATACAGCAAATAAGTGCATGAAAAATGAATACATGAAAAAAAACTCACTATAACGTTGAATTAGTGGGAGCCCCTGGCTTTTTCCCTTTGCAAAAAAGCTCTCCGTAGACTTTTGTTTTTTACAAATTTTTGCTGCTAGTAGGCTTTTTTGGCTTTAGTGTCTGATTAGTTATAGGTGATACATCCATACTTGCCAACCTTGAAACCTCCGATTTCGGGATTTGGGGGGCGTGGTCAGGAGTGGGGCGGGGCGTGGTTAAGAGGGGAGGAGTATATTGACAGCTAGAATTCACCAAGTGAAGTATTTCATTTATATATATATATATATATATATATATATATATATATATATATAAATTTATATATATATATATATATGCAACATTTGACGTCACTATGGGAAGTTTTGACGGAGCAGAAACGTGTGAACTCGTTGGGAGTTTCCTCCTCTCCCAGCTCGCTAGCCTCAATCTGAACCTTGGTATTTACCGTGATGACGGACTGGCAGTGTGTCGCGCCTCGCCAAGGAGCAGCGAGAATACCAAGAAGCGCATATGCCAAACTTTCAAAGAGAACGGCCTACGGATCACGATTGAAGCCAACAAGCAAACCGTCAACTTCCTTGACGTCACTTTCAACCTGAGAAAGAACAGCTACCAACCATTCACGAAACCCAACACAACACTCCAATACGTGCACCATGACAGCAACCACCCACCCACCACCACGAAAAGAATACCTACCGGAATCAATAAAAGGCTATTGATGCTGTCATCTAGCAAAGCTGAATTTGACCAAGCAACCCCCCCCCGTACCAAAAAGCCCTTGATGAAAGTGGATACAATTTCACCCTCACCTATGAACCCACGCCAGGAAACCAGCCAAAAAAGAACAGAAAACGAAACGACATCATCTGGTACAACCCCCCATACAGCAAAAACGTCTCAACTAACATTGGACACAAATTCCTCAATCTGATTGACAAACACTTCCCCAAAGGCAACACCCTAAGAAAAGTATTCAACAAGAACAACATTAAATTGAGCTACAGCTGTATGAACAATATACGACAAATTATCTCAAACCACAACAAAACAATTGCAAATGAGCCGTCGGCCCCCGGACAGAGCGACTCCAAAACCAACAAAGACTGTAACTGTCAAAAGAAACCTGATTGCCCTCTCAACGGGGGGTGCTTACAAGCATCAGTTGTCTACCAATCTAAGGTAATACGCAAGGACATTAACACATCCGACACATATGTAGGATTAACCGAGGGAGAGTTTAAAACCAGATGGAACAATCACAAGGCTTCTTTCAGGAACCAAAACCTGCGGAATACCACAGAACTCAGCAAACACATTTGGGACCTCAAAGACAATAATGTTGAATATTCAATAACATGGCAAATTCTTGCATCCAGCACACCTTACAATAGTGGTAATAAAAGATGCAACGTATGCTTGAAAGAGAAACTGTTTATTATTTACCGTCCAGACCTGTCATCCCTCAACAAGCGCAGCGAAATTGTAACAGCATGCCGCCACAGACGGAAACACCTCCTAGGTAACACATGAGCCAATCACCACGCCCCTACGCCAGCCTGTACCCACCCACTCTGTGCCCTATATAAACCATGATATGTGAATGCTCCCATTAAAATCTCCTGATGATTGAGGGAACCCCCTCATGAAACAGGCCTGTAGAGATGAAATAGTCTTGTGATTTTTTTTCCCACACATACATATATATATATATATATATATGTATATATATATCTACATCCTGAAAATATGCAAACAAAACTGTGTTTAGATAATTGATACTTCCAATTGGGCATAAATAAATACTAAGGAATATAACATAACTTGGCTTCTGAGAGCTTCAAAATATAATTAATAAAATGCTAAAGTTGTTGATAAACAAGCAATTATTTTAATTATTAAATATGGTCATTTTAAATGAATTATTATGATAATTTAAAATTAATTATTTCAAATATGTTTATTTTAATGTATAATTCTATGGCTGGATGTAATAAGGAGTCAGAAAAAATACATTCAAAAATACAATTAATTTTGATGTTTTTAGCAAAATATAGTAAAAATGTATATCGTTTTTTTTTTTTTTTTTAATTAATAAATATTTTTATTTTTAGGTAAGATAAACAAAATGATACAATTTATCTCTAGTCTGGATGATTTAGTTCTTGTCACTTTGTTGTCCTCAGGTCCGCATGGAGCTGGAGGGGGCGTGGCCTCCAGCTCCGGCTGAAAATCGGGAGATTTTCGGGACAATATTTGTCCCGGGAGGTTTTCGGGAGAGGCGCTGAATTTCGGGAGTCCCCGGAAAATTCGGGTTAGGGTTGGCAAGTATGGATACATCACATTCAAGGACAAGAGCATGGATATATAATAAAGCCAGGGATACTTGCCTTTAGTTCCAATAGATTTCTGTGGATTTCTATTCACATTCTAAAAGTTATGTATTTATATTTTGTGAAATATTTCATACATAGATATACTAATGTTAGCTTTTTTCCCCCAATTTTTTTTGGTGTAAATACAGGTAAAAGCCAGTAAATTAGAATATTTTGAAAAACTTGATTTATTTCAGTAATTGCATTCAAAAGGTGTAACTTGTACATTATATTTATTCATTGCACACAGACTGATGCATTCAAATGTTTATTTCATTTAATTTTGATGATTTGAAGTGGCAACAAATGAAAATCCAAAATTCCGTGTGTCACAAAATTAGAATATTACTTAAGGCTAATACAAAAAAGGGATTTTTCGAAATGTTGGCCAACTGAAAAGTATGAAAATGAAAAATATGAGCATGTACAATACTCAATACTTGGTTGGAGCTCCTTTTGCCTCAATGACTGCGTTAATGCGGCGTGGCATGGAGTCGATGAGTTTCTGGCACTGCTCAGGTGTTATGAGAGCCCAGGTTGCTCTGATAGTGGCCTTCAACTCTTCTGCGTTTTTGGGTCTGGCATTCTGCATCTTCCTTTTCACAATACCCCACAGATTTTCTACGGGGCTAAGGTCAGGGGAGTTGGCGGGCCAATTTAGAACAGAAATACCATGGTCCATAAACCAGGCACGGGTAGATTTTGCGCTGTGTGCAGGCGCCAAGTCCTGTTGGAACTTGAAATCTCCATCTCCATAGAGCAGGTCAGCAGCAGGAAGCATGAAGTGCTCTAAAACTTGCTGGTAGACGGCTGCGTTGACCCTGGATCTCAGGAAACAGAGTGGACCGACACCAGCAGATGACATGGCACCCCAAACCATCACTGATGGTGGAAACTTTACACTAGACTTCAGGCAACGTGGATCCTGTGCCTCTCCTGTCTTCCTCCAGACTCTGGGACCTCGATTTCCAAAGGAAATGCAAAATTTGCTTTCGTCAGAAAACATGACTTTGGACCACTCAGCAGCAGTCCAGCTGGTGTCGGTCCACTCTGTTTCCTGAGATCCAGGGTCAACGCAGCCGTCTACCAGCAAGTTTTAGAGCACTTCATGCTTCCTGCTGCTGACCTGCTCTTTGGAGATGGAGATTTCAAGTTCCAACAGGACTTGGCGCCTGCACACAGCGCAAAATCTACCCGTGCCTGGTTTACGGACCATGGTATTTCTGTTCTAAATTGGCCCGCCAACTCCCCTGACCTTAGCCCCATAGAAAATCTGTGGGGTATTGTGAAAAGGAAGATGCAGAATGCCAGACCCAAAAACGCAGAAGAGTTGAAGGCCACTATCAGAGCAACCTGGGCTCTCATAACACCTGAGCAGTGCCAGAAACTCATCGACTCCATGCCACGCCGCATTAACGCAGTAATTGAGGCAAAAGGAGCTCCAACCAAGTATTGAGTATTGTACATGCTCATATTTTTCATTTTCATACTTTTCAGTTGGCCAACATTTCGAAAAATCCCTTTTTTGTATTAGCCTTAAGTAATATTCTAATTTTGTGACACACGGAATTTTGGATTTTCATTTGTTGCCACTTCAAATCATCAAAATTAAATGAAATAAACATTTGAATGCATCAGTCTGTGTGCAATGAATAAATATAATGTACAAGTTACACCTTTTGAATGCAATTACTGAAATAAATCAAGTTTTTCAAAATATTCTAATTTACTGGCTTTTACCTGTACTTGTGTAATAGGATTACGTGCAACAATACCAGCACTTTAACTTTTATGTTTAATAATATATTTATGAACAAGCTTATTGGTTTATCTGGTGGGACTGGCAAAAGTGAAGTAGGAGAAATTGCGGTCGGTTATAAGTTATTTAAGTCTCTGTGCGGCCCAGTAGCAAATGTGACCGGTGGTTGGGGACCACTTTTGTAAGGGACAAGTGGTAGAAAATGGATGACTGAGAAATAAAAGTGCAAGTCATAAAATATATAATTGTGTGTATAAGTGCCAGAACCATAGATATATATTTTTATTTGTATTATTATTGCCTCTTCCACACAGAGTTCCTGCAAAAGTATCACATCAGGAAATAAACAAAAAACTCAAAATATCGGATATTACTTCCAAAGGTGGAAAAGGGCCGCGTCGCCAAAAACGATTGACACTACATGTCACCCTTGCGACGTTAATTAAAATTCCAACAATTAAGAATTCAATCGTTGCTTATGTCAACGCGTTGCCTTTCCAATCAAAACATAACTTACGAAACACAACAGAGCCTCCAAAATTTAACAATTGATACTAGTTCTTATTTTAAAACATTTCCCCCCCCCATTAGGGAACGATACAAAGTGAATTAACTCATGTTTGAAGCAACATGTTAACACAATCAACTGTTATATTTGTCTTAAAGAGAAATGAACCACAGTAAAACAAAAAAATTACTCACCCGTTGAAGATACTTGACAGAGAATGGAGAAGGAACAGGTGTCCCCTAAATGCCCTACTGGTAATGAATTAATAAGTGCTATGTTCTGCAGTGATTCTCAAACTGGTACGTTTACCACTCGTGGTACGCAAAAGAAACACTTGAATAAAGTACAGTGTTTTATTTTCCTTAATTCAAACACTTAGTTTCCAAACTGTAATGTTACAGTGGGCAAAATATGAAATATACTTGTTAAATTGTTTTTAATGAATACTTGGGCCTACTACGCTACTGTATTTTAATGTCGCTCATCATAATGGTACTTGGAGAGCCAAGTTTTTTTCTGAGGTGGTACTTTACAAAAGTTTGAGAACCACTTGTGTAGTGAATTTACGTTCTGATTGGTTACACAATAAGCCGTATTACAAATAGTAGTAGTGAGTATTCTGACCTTTTTCTATGTAACAAAACCTTTCCCGTTCTACGGTTATCATCACACTTAACCTCTTTGCCACCACTACTCTAAATATTCTTCTATCTTTAAGGCATTTTTCCCCCCCCAGATTTCTGTTGAACTCCAAATTGTGCAACTTTTTGTGGGGCAACTTTCTCATCTTGTTGTTACTACAAAGTTCAAAACGATTTCAGCTTGTGTGCTTGGATTCAGTGGAAGAGGACTGGGACAGAGAGGATAAAAACACTCGCGATAAAAAGGCCTCTTTGGGATGGGGAAGGAAGGGCGGAGGCGGAACCTGAAAGGTAAATAACAGAAGACAAATTGGACATTTTTCCCCGAGGGAATGAGTTTTTGTTAACTGATGCGTACTCACCAATGAGGCTGAATGTCTTAGTCTGGGACATGGTGATGTTGGTCACAGGGTTACTAGCCTTGCACGAGTAGTTGGTCTCTATTAGCAAAGACAACGAGATTTGGATGATGTTGCCGACGCCGATTTCTGACGACGGTTTGTCGTTTAGGAACCACTTTATATCGGGTTCTGGCCGCGAATCGGCTTCACAGTTCATGGTGATGGTGAGCTTTTCTTTGTCGAATTCTGGATCTGAGATATTCACGCTGAGAGGACCGTCTGAAAGCAGAGTGAAAATGACCTCTTTTTTTTTGAGTCGTTGTATCTCAAAATGCTAAGCAGGAAGATTTTATTCGGCGGGAGACAACAAAGTGGAGAATACTGAGAGCAAAGCAGTACTACGTAATTCGTGAAACGGGAATCTGCGAAAAATCTACGCAAAACGCGTCAGCCGGATGAAGACGCCAACAAACTGGAGGAGAAACGAGGCTCCCCTGTGTTTACCTTTTAGTTAGTAAGGATGAACTTTACTTGAGAAGAGAATGAGGGCTGCAAGAAAGCAGACACCTGCAGCAAAGCGGAGACTACGGAGATTGAAATACTGCAGCATCCAAAGCTAAGCTGTAGAAGCATTTAAGTTCCATCTTAAAACTCATTTGTATACTCTAGCCCAGGGGTGCCCAAACTACGGCCCGAGGGAAGTCCCAAGTTAAAAAAAAAAATATATATATATATATATTATTTTTTTAATCATTATTTTTTAAAATCTGTCCTTTCTAATCCATTTTCTACCGCTTGTTACTCTCAGAGTAACTCAGGCAAATTATATTGTCTAAAAATGCTTTTTCCCATTGGTAAAGTGACATCATCGCGCTCGGAATATATATATATATATATATATATATATATATATATATATATATATATATATATATATATACGTGTGAACTCGTTGGGAGTTTCCTCCTCTCCCAGCTCGCCAGCCTCAATCTGAACCTTGGTATTTACCGTGATGACGGACTGGCAGTGTGTCGCGCCTCGCCAAGGAGCAGCGAGAATACCAAGAAGCGCATATGCCAAATTTTCAAAGAGAACGGCCTACGGATCACGATTGAAGCCAACAAGCAAACCGTCAACTTCCTTGACGTCACTTTCAACCTGAGAAATAACAGCTACCAACCATTCACGAAACCCAACACAACACTCCAATACGTGCACCATGACAGCAACCACCCACCCACCACCACGAAAAGAATACCTACCGGAATCAATACAAGGCTATCGATGCTGTCATCTAGCAAAGCTGAATTTGACCAAGCAACCCCCCCCGTACCAAAAAGCCCTTGATGAAAGCGGATACAATTTCACCCTCACCTATGAACCCACGCCAGGAAACCAGCCAAAAAAGAACAGAAAACGAAACGACATCATCTGGTACAACCCCCCATACAGCAAAAACGTCTCAACGAACATTGGACACAAATTCCTCAATCTGATTGACAAACACTTTCCCAAAGACAACACCCTAAGAAAAGTATTCAACAAGAACAACATTAAATTGAGCTACAGCTGCATGAACAATATACGACAAATCATCTCAAACCACAACAAAACAATTGCAAATGAGCCGTCAGCCCCCGGACAGAGCGATTCCAAAACCAACAAAGGTTGCAACTGTCGAAAGAAACCTGATTGCCCTCTCAACGGGGGGTGCTTACAAACATCAGTTGTCTACCAATCTAAGGTAACACGCAAGGACATTAACACATCCAACACATATGTAGGATTAACTGAGGGAGAGTTCAAAACCAGATGGAACAATCACAAGGCTTCTTTCAGGAACCAAAACCTGCGGAATACCACAGAACTCAGCAAACACATTTGGGACCTCAAAGACAATAATGTTGAATATTCAATAACATGGCAAATTCTTGCATCCAGCACACCTTACAATAGTGGTAATAAAAGATGCAACCTATGCTTGAAAGAAAAACTGTTTATTATTTACCATCCAGACCTGTCATCCCTCAACAAGCGCAGCGAAATTGTAACAGCATGCCGCCACAGACGGAAACACCTCCTAGGTAACACATGAGCCAATCACCACGCCCCTACACCAGCCTGTACCCACCCACTCTGTGCCCTATATAATCCATGGTATGTGAATGCTCCCATTAAAATCTCCTGATGATTGAGGGAACCCCCCCTCATGAAACAGGCCTGTAGAGATGAAATAGTCTTGTGATTTTTTTCCCACACATACATATATATATATATATATATATATATATATATATATATATATATATATATATATATATATATATATATATATATATATATACACACACAGTCAAGGTTTCTGTGGTTTATTCGTTATACAGTTCTCAATACCGGGGTAAAGCGGAATATACGTTAGGTCAGGAAAAAACACAGAGGCTATATCATCCCTACAAGCCTGTTTCACAGAATCCCCTGGAGCAGGGAAACCTGCGAAACAGGCTTGTAGGGATGATATAGCCTCTGTGTTTTTTCCTGACCTAACGTATAAATAATACACAAGGTTTCTCATTGTGCCCATTGGGTTGAGTTTTTTCTTGCCCTGATGTGGGATCTGAGCCGAGGATGTCGTTGTGGCTTGTGCAGCCCTTTGAGACACTTGTGATACTTGGTTATACTCACCTCCATTTGGGTTTTCCACTTCAAAATTACGGATACGGAAAGGAAATAGATTAGCGAAGTGGAGATTGTGGAGTATAACACTGCAGTGTCCAGAGCTAAGAGGTACTTTACCGATCTCAGTTGGTTTTCCACTTCATATTAGCACCTGTGTTTACTTTTCATCATGTAGTGGGGTAGCTTCATTTTACTTGAAAGGAGACTGAGGGCAGAAAAGTGGAGACTGTGGCGTACAATACTTGTCCAGAACAAAGCTTCACTCGGTTCTCGTTTGATTTCCACTTCGAATGAGTACCTGACTGTGTTTACTTTTTGTTGTTAGGTAGTACGTAGATTAATTTGACTTGAAAGGAGACTGAGGGCAGAAAAGTGGAGACTGTAGCGTACAATACTTGTACAAAACAAAGCTGCACTCGGTTCTCGTTTGATTTCCACTTCAAATGAGTACCTGACTGTGTTTACTTTTTGTTGTTAGGTAGTACGTAGATTAATTTTACTTGAAAGGAGACTGAGGGCAGAAAAGTGGAGACTGTGGCGTACAATACTTGTCCAGAACAAAGCTACACTCGGTTCTCATTTGATTTCCACTTCAAATGAGTACCTGACTGTGTTTACTTTTTGTTGTTAGGTAGTATATAGATTAATTTTACTTGAAAGGAGACTGAGGGCAAAAAAGTGGAAACTGAGGCGTACAATACTTGTCCAGAACAAAGCTGCACTCGGTTCTCGTTTGATTTCCACTTCAAATGAGTACCGGACTGTGGTTACTTTTTGTTGTTAGGTAGTACGTAGATTAATTTTACTTGAAAGGAGACTGAGGGCAAAAAAGTGGAAACTGTGGCGTACAATACTTGTCCAGAACAAAGCTGCACTCGGTTCTCGTTTGATTTCCACTTCAAATTAGTACCTGACTGTGTTTACTTTTTGTTGTTAGGTAGTACATAGATTAATTTTACTTGAAAGGAGACTGAGGGCAAAAAAGTGGAAACTGTGGCGTACAATACCTGTCCAGAACAATGCTGCACTCGGTTCTCGTTTGATTTCCACTTCAAATGAGTACCTGACTGTGTTTACTTTTTGTTGTTAGGTAGTACGTAGATTAATTTTACTTGAAAGGAGACTGAGGGCAGAAAAGTGGAGACTGTGGCGTACAATACTTGTCCAGAACACAGCTTCACTCGGTTCTCGTTTGATTTCCACTTCAAATGAGTACCTGACTGTGTTTACTTTTTGTTGTTAGGTAGTACGTAGATTAATTTGACTTGAAAGGAGACTGAGGGCAGAAAAGTGGAGACTGTAGCGTACAATACTTGTACAAAACAAAGCTGCACTCGGTTCTCGTTTGATTTCCACTTCAAATGAGTACCTGACTGTGTTTACTTTTTGTTGTTAGGTAGTACGTAGATTAATTTGACTTGAAAGGAGACTGAGGGCAGAAAAGTGGAGACTGTAGCGTACAATACTTGTACAAAACAAAGCTGCACTCGGTTCTCGTTTGATTTCCACTTCAAATGAGTACCTGACTGTGTTTACTTTTTGTTGTTAGGTAGTACGTAGATTAATTTTACTTGAAAGGAGACTGAGGGCAGAAAAGTGGAGACTGTGGCGTACAATACTTGTCCAGAACAAAGCTGCACTTGGTTCTCGTTTGATTTCCACTTCAAATGAGTACCTGACTGTGTTTACTTTTTGTTGTTAGGTAGTACGTAGATTAATTTTACTTGAAAGGAGACTGAGGGCAAAAAAGTGGAAACTGTGGTGTACAATACTTGTCCAGAACAAAGCTGCACTCGGTTCTAATTTGATTTCCACTTCAAATGAGTACCTGACTGTGTTTACTTTTTGTTGTTAGGTAGTACGTAGATTAATTTGACTTGAAAGGAGACTGAGGGCAAAAAAGTGGAGACTGTGGCGTACAATACTTGTCCAGAACAATGCTGCACTCGGTTCTCGTTTGATTTCCACTTCAAATGAGTACCTGACTGTGTTTACTTTTTGTTGTTAGGTAGTACGTAGATTAATTTTACTTGAAAGGAGACTGAGGGCAGAAAAGTGGAGACTGTGGCGTACAATACTTGTCCAGAACACAGCTTCACTCGGTTCTCGTTTGATTTCCACTTCAAATGAGTACCTGACTGTGTTTACTTTTTGTTGTTAGGTAGTACGTAGATTAATTTGACTTGAAAGGAGACTGAGGGCAGAAAAGTGGAGACTGTAGCGTACAATACTTGTACAAAACAAAGCTGCACTCGGTTCTCGTTTGATTTCCACTTCAAATGAGTACCTGACTGTGTTTACTTTTTGTTGTTAGGTAGTACGTAGATTAATTTGACTTGAAAGGAGACTGAGGGCAGAAAAGTGGAGACTGTAGCGTACAATACTTGTACAAAACAAAGCTGCACTCGGTTCTCGTTTGATTTCCACTTCAAATGAGTACCTGACTGTGTTTACTTTTTGTTGTTAGGTAGTACGTAGATTAATTTTACTTGAAAGGAGACTGAGGGCAGAAAAGTGGAGACTGTGGCGTACAATACTTGTCCAGAACAAAGCTGCACTTGGTTCTCGTTTGATTTCCACTTCAAATGAGTACCTGACTGTGTTTACTTTTTGTTGTTAGGTAGTACGTAGATTAATTTTACTTGAAAGGAGACTGAGGGCAAAAAAGTGGAAACTGTGGTGTACAATACTTGTCCAGAACAAAGCTGCACTCGGTTCTAATTTGATTTCCACTTCAAATGAGTACCTGACTGTGTTTACTTTTTGTTGTTAGGTAGTACGTAGATTAATTTGACTTGAAAGGAGACTGAGGGCAAAAAAGTGGAAACTGTGGCGTACAATACTTGTCCAGAACAAAGCTACACTCGGTTCTCGTTTGATTTCCACTTCGAATGAGTACCTGACTGTGTTTACTTTTTGTTGTTAGGTAGTACGTAGATTAATTTTACTTGAGAGGAGACTGAGGGCAGCACAAAAGCCAGGCACTGCAGCAAAGTGGAGTCCAGAGCCAGGCTGACGCTAGAATGGGTAGAGTCCCTACCAGGTGCTAGGTAACAGGCTTAGTACTACAATTTGTTCGGTCAGTTTCTTCAGTACTCACAGTTCACCAGGATCTCGTACGGGGGACTTTTGTGAGCACCAACCAGGTTGCTGGCGACACACTTGTACTCGCCGTCGTCGTGGCGCACCAACGGGGTGAAGATAAACCGGTTGTCCACCATGTGGTGGTAAGTGTGGTTGGCGGTGGACATGTTCGTTCCGACGTACGTGCCGTTCTTCTTCCACTGTATGGAGTCGTAATGGCCGTCCACTACGCAGGTGAGCGTGAAGTTGTTGCCGTCGATGGGAATCGTGTCGTTCATCACCATCACCGACTTGATGGCCTCTGAGGATGACAAAGCACAGTTGGAGTTCACTCCAAAATTACATCGTGGTCCTAATATACTAACCCCAAAACCAGTGAAGTTGGCACATTGTGTAAATGGCAGAGGTGTGGACTCGAGTCACATGACTTGGACTCGAGTCAGACTCGAGTCATGAATTTGATGACTTTAGACTCGACTTGACAAAATGTAAAAAGACTTGCAACTCGACTTAGACTTTAACATCAATGACTTGTGACTTCACTTGGACTTGAGCCTTTTGAATTGACATGACTTGACATGACTTGCTACTTTCCCCAAAAGCCAAAGATGAAAAAGTTATTCGGGAGCGCTCCGTATTTTTCATTGTGTACTTGTCTATCAGCGTTGCGTGTGTCAGCTGGTGTGCTCTCAGTACAACAGCCAATCAAATTAGATCTACTTTGTTTTCATCACACAGCATTCATCCAATCAAATTGCAGGACAACCAACGAAGAAGACATGTCCAAACCACACGCCAGTGAACAAAAAATGATACCTAAAATACTTTCGTTTGGGTATAAAAATTACGAGGTGGTCAACACAAAACGGTTTGCAGTATGCAACACATGCGGTTCCAAAATTACTGATGGAGAGGCAACAACTTCCAACTTCGTCCGGCATTTGAAGTTGCACAAAGAACGGTAAGTTTTGAATGTAAGATAACGTTTATTGGCTAAGTAACGTGACTTTTATTTGCTGTGTAGTTAAATCAGTGAGGCTGTAAACTCACTGCTAACGTTATAACGTTATTGCAAACACGGGAATCTGTTGCAGTTCACTACCTTATTCATACTTTTTGTTCAGTGATTTTTTTTAAGCGGGGTTACGTTAGTCAATATATCACACGTAACGTTAGACGGCGGTCAGCAGCACCGCGTATTTTAGCCACCTAAAAAAAGACAAAAATAGTAAAATAAAGGTCAGTTAAAATGTATACTATATTATGAATATGTGTACCGTTTTAGCTAGCTTTCTGACATACTGTTGGTTGTTTACCTCAGTGGTCCCCAACCACCGGGCCGCGGCCCGGTACTGGTCCGTGGATCGATTGGTATCGGGCCGCACAAGAAATAATTTTTTTTTCTTTTCTTTTTATAATTAAATCAACATAAAAAACACAAGATACACTTACAAGTAGTGCACCAACCCAAAACAACTCTCTCCCCCCCTTTGTTCTGGGCATTGAACATGAAGACTCTTCCTTCACTGTTCCGAGTGGCCATGAGAGTCTTGGCAGTGCCTGCCTCCAGTGCTCCAGTGGAGCGAGTTTTCAGCCATGGTGGCATCATACTACGCCCCCATCGTGCACAAATGACTGACAGACTCTTGGCTAATTTGGTCTTTTGCAAATGCAATGCAGCATAGGGCCCTGACATATAAAAAGTACAACTTTTTTGTTATGTTCACGTATATGTCATGTTTTTTCAATGTTAACACTTTTGTACAAATAAGTACATTTGCACTTTATTTTTCAATGTGTTTGTTCTGTAAAGGAATGAGTTAATGTTTAAAATGACTGGTTAATAGTGCTATTATAAAGTGCAATGTCAGCACAATTTTCTTTCCTGCAATTTAAAATGCACTTGTTTTAATAAATAAATACAGCGTTTGAAAAGCATACACAATCTGTGTTAATATATTAGTCTGTGGTTAAAAGGACTTGAAAGGACTCGAAACTCAAAATGCAGGACTTAGGACTTGACATGAGACTTTCCAGTCTTGACTTTGGACTTGACTCGGGGCTTGCCTGTCTTGACTCGGGACTTGACTCGGACTTGAGGGCAAAGACTTGAGACTTACTTGTGACTTGCAAAACAATGACTTGGTCCCACCTCTGGTAAATGGTAAATAAAAACAGAATACAATGATTTGCAAATCCTTTTCAACCTATATTCAATTGAATAGACTGCAAAGACAAGATACTTAATGTTCGAAATGGAAAAATGTCTTATTTTTTTGCAAATATTAGCTCATTTGGAATTTGATGCCTCCAACGTGTTTCAAAAAAGCTGGCACAAGTGGCAAAAAAGATAGAGAAAGTTGAGGAATGCTCATCAAACACTTTTTTGGAACATCCCACAGGTGAACAGGCTAATTGGGAACGGGTGGGTGCCATGATTGGGTATAAAAGTAGATTCCATGAACAAGGATAAGGTGAGGGTCACCACTTTGTGAACAAATGTGTGAGCAAATTGTCCAACAGTTTAAGAACAACATTTCTCAATGAGCTATTGCAAGGAATTTAGGGAAATGACCATCTAAGGTCTGTAATATCATCAAAAGGTTCAGGGAATCTGGAGAAATCACTGCACGTAAGCGATGATAGTACGGACCTTCGATCCCTCAGGCAATACTGCATCCAAAACAGACATCAGTGTGTAAAGGATATCACCACATGGGCTCAGGAACACTTCAGAAAACCACAGTAACTACAGTTTGTCGCTACATCTGTAAGTGCAAGTTAAAACTCTACTATGCAAAGCGAAAGCCATTTATCAACAACACCCAGAAACGCCGCCGGCTTTGCTGGGCCCGAGCTCATCCAAGATGGACTCATGCAAAGTGGAAAAGTGTTCTGTGGTCTGACGAGTCCACATTTCAAATTGTTTTTGGAAACTGCGGACGTCGTGTCCTCCGGAACAAAGAGGAAAAGACCCATCCGGATTGTTATAGGCGCAAAGTGTAAAAGCCAGCATGTGTGATGGTATGGGGGTGTATTAGTGCCCAAGACATGGGTAACTTACACATCTGTGAAGGCACCATTAATGCTGAAAGGTACATACAGGTTTTGGAGCAACATATGTTGCCATCCAAGCAACGTTACCATGGACGCCCCTGCTTATTTCAGCAAGACAATGCCAAGCCACGTGTTACATCAACGTGGCTTCATAGTAAAAGAGTGCGGGTACTAGACTGGCCTGCCTGTAGTCCAGACCTGTCCCCCATTGAAAATGTGTGGCGCATTATGAAGCCTAAAATAGCACAACGGAGACCCCCGGACTGTTGAACAACTTAAGCTGTACATCAAGCAAGAATGGGAAAGAATTCCACCTGAAAAGCTTCAAAAATGTGTCTCCTCAGTTCCCAAAGGTTTACTGGGTGTTGTTAAAAGGAAAGGCCATGTAACACAGTGGTAAAAATGTCCCTGTGCTAACTTTTTTGCAATGTGTTGCTGCCATTAAATTCTAATGGTTATTTGCAAAAAGAAAAACAAGTTTCTCAGTTTGAACATTAAATATCTTGTCTTTGCAGTCTATTCAATTGAATATAAGTTGAAAAGGATTTGCAAATCATTGTATTCTGTTTTTATTCACAAGTTACACAATATGCCAACTTCACTGGTTTTGGATAATTTCTTAGAAAATACTGTTAAAAAAAAATGTTTTTCATCCTTATGTTCTGCGTTTTTTCCATAACTTGAGTTGATTTATTTTGGAAATCCAGCGGGGCATCACAACAAAATTAGACATAATAATGTGTTAATTCCAAGACTGTATATATCGGTATCGGTTGATATCGGCAGTGTTGGGACTAACTTACTGTAACGCCGTTAGTTTCGGCGGTAACTAGTAATCTAACGCGTTATTTTTTTTATTCAGTAATTTAGTTACCGTTACTACATGATGCGTTACTGCGTTATTTTACGTTACTTTTGATGTAGTATCGGCTAGAAACAGAAGCGCTGCGGTGTCGTTCTTCTGAATCTTCCTCTGTCACAAGCCGGAGAGAAGAAAAGAGGCGCGGTCTATGTGTGTGTGTGTGTGTGTGTGTGTGTGGGGAGGCATACAAGTGAAAAAAAAGAAGTTGTTGTCACGTTCAGTCCACACACAGCGTGGTCATGGCGAGCGGAGTAACGGAGGAGCTTGAACGCCCAGCGCCATTGAATCGGTGTGTTTACAAGTGCAGATTCGGTTGTGCAAAACGAGGGTTTTAAACACATGCTGAACGTGCTTGAACCACATTACGACATCCCGTCGCGCACCCACTTCAGCAATAAGATTGTGCCAGATCTTTATGAGCAGGAGAAGAAAAAACTATCCCGAGCATCATCTGTTGCGCTCATGACAGACGGGTGGACGTCCAGCGGAACTATAAGCGCTCACTTCATCACAGCAGACTGGGAGATGAGAAGACACGCCCCCTCTACGAGAGTCACCTTGCGCAGGTGCTGACACAAGCAGTGGAGGAATGGAAGATAAAGATATCCCAGTCACACGTGATAATGCCAAAAATCAAATAATTACAGAGAATGAGGCAGGACTGGGACCACAGATAGGTGCTTTGCACATGTAGTGAATTTGGCATCACAGAAGGGAATCTCAGTCAATAGGATGGAGCGCCTCTTTGGGAGGATCAGGAAGGTTTCCTACTTCCACCCAAGCACAACAGCTGCTCATGTGCTTAAGACAAAGCAAGAAATGCTAAAGCTGCCTGCTCATACATGATGTCCCAACGAGGTGGAACTCCACTTATGATATGTTGGAGCAGCAGGCAGCTATATACTCTGCATTGACCCACAACACCCTGAAGACAAATGTCACCCTGTCTGATGATGATGTGAGAGTGGCAGAGGAGGTCCTCCAGGTGCTTAAACCCCTTAAAAGTGTTCCATCTCTACTGAGCACTGAAACTTCACCATCTGTGTCAATGATCCTGCCACTGAAAACAAGGATTCTACAATCCATGGCTCCAAGTGTGGAAGACAGCAGCATCACTCCAGATGTCAGCCTTTATTTCACTACCTATGTTTCAAGGAAGATGATGTTTCTTCTTATGTTGCACTTAAACTTGTTTTTTATTCATGGTCATTGGTCCAAGTTTAAAGAAAGGAGGAATGCCTTTTTAGGTTGCACTGTTTTTCATTCATTATGTTAAAAGGAAAATAAAAATGTATGTCAAGTTGATCAATAGATTGTATTATTCTCCAGTGCAATAACAGTACTGAAATGAAGGCAAAAAGGGCATTAATGGGAGCTTTAAAAAAAAAAGAAGAAAAAAAGATGTAACTAAATAGTTACTTTTCACAGTAACGCATTACTTTTTGGTGTAAGTAACTGAGTTAGTAACTGAGTTACTTTTGAAATAAAGTAACTAGTAACTGTAACTAGTTACTGGTTTTCAGTAACTAACCCAACACTGGATATCGGAATCGGTAATTAAGACTTGGACAATACCGGAATATCGGATATCGGCAAAAAAGCCATTATCGGACATATCTAGTTATTATGAATGTGCCTGTAACTACATTACATACAGTCGCGATCAAAAGTTTGCATACACTTGTAAAGAACAGAATGTCATGGCTGTCTTGAGTTTCCAATACTTTCTATAACTCTTATTTCTTCGTGATAGAGTGATTGGAGCACATACTTGTTGATCACAGAAAACATTCATGAAGTTTGTCCTGTTGGAACAATGACCCCAAACACACGTCAAAAGTGGTAAAGGAATGGCTAAATCAGGCTAGAATGAAGGTTTTAGAATGGCCTTCCCAAAGTCCTGACTTAAACGTGTGGACAATGCTGAAGAAACAAGTCCATGTCAGAAAACCAACACATTTACATACCTGCCAACTTTTGAAATCAGAAAAACCTAGTAGCCAGGGTCCAGGGGCCACAGGCCCCGGTAGGTCCAGGACAAAGTCCTGGTGGGGGGTTCAGGCTTCGCCCCCCCGACGCAAAATGATTATTAGCATTCAGACAGGTTAAAATGTTGCTAAAACCATCACTTTTCTATCAGTCACAGTGACTTTTCAAAACAAAAATATTACAGCAAAAATCATATGGGTTGATTGACATGTTTATTCTGTAAGCTAACTTCAATAGTTTGAAATTATTTTGACAGTTAATGCCAGTTATCCTGTCAACCTTTCACAAGACTTCAATTTGTTCATTGAAAGTATAAACACTTTTTACAGTAAACAAATGGTAAAACAGTACTAAACAATTCCATTAAAAAAAAAATTGGTGTCATTATTAACTTTCTGTCCAAGCTTGTATAATCTACTGCCTTGTTCAATTGTAAAAAATATTCTGTGCCTAAAATTCACATTTCTATCACAATTATCATACTGTAAACATGGTAAGCTAACTTCATTAAAATTAATAGTCCTGTCAATAGCATGGAATTACAATTCAAATGTAGTTTTTTTGTAAGCCTTTCAAAAGAATTCAAAATATGAAAAATGAATGAAAATTAATTGAAGCCATCAGACACTTGAAAAGTGGCACATCACATCTCTAATGTAATCATTTTAACTTTTCAACAGAAATAGCACTGCAAAAATATTAAGGACATACTTCTGTATTTTGGTAGTTATGCTGTCAACATTTAACAAGATTTCTTCAACTTGGACTTGAAAGCATAAATAGTATAAACACTTTTAACAGTATAACAGTACTAAACAATTCCAATAGATAACATTGGTGTCATTACCTTTTTGTGGCTAAAATCCGAAAAACGTTGGAAGTTTTCCACTTGTATCGCTAGCAACGGCATTAGACTTGTGTTTTTTTGTCCCAACGTGGTCTTTTACATCGCTAATTCCTCCGTGTCCGATCGAAAAATCTTGTCTGCACAAGGTGCAATTCGCGTAGTTTTCACCCTTTTTGGAACGGATAATTATTCCCGGATAGGCTTTTGAATATTCTTCACGGAATGACTGCAGTTTTCTTTTCGGTTTAAGACTCGTTTGCGATTTTTCTCCGGCTGATTCCATGATCGTTCGCTCGTTTGGAAACAATGGCAACTGGTGCCTCGTGCTTGGCAGCGGTGCTATAAATAGCCTCGCGCATGGCATTCGGAATGGCTCGATAGGAAGTTACGGGAAGCAGTGTCGATTGTCATTGTTGTTACGCGATTTCGTGAATAAAACTTAAAAAAAATTTTTTTTTTTAATTAATGAAAAACCGTATTTTTTATCACTGCAACCGTAACCCGGAATAGGTTGATGAAAACCGTACTAATTACGGGAAAACCGGAGTAGTTGGCAGGTATGCATTTAACTGAACTGCACCAATGTTGTCAAGAGGAGTGGTCAAAAACTCAACCAGAAGCTTGTGGATGTCTACCAAAAGCACCTTATTGCAGGTAAACTTGCCAAGGGACATGTAAGCAAATATTAACATTGCTGTATGTATACTTTTGACCCAGCACATTTTCAGTAGACCCATAATAAATTCATAAAAGAACCAAACTTCATGAATGTTTTTTTGTGACCAACAAGTATGTGCTCCAATCACTCTATCACAAAAAAATAAGAGTTGTAGAAATGATTGGAAACTCAAGACAGCCATGACATTATGTTCTTTACAAGTGTATGTCAACTTTTGATCGCGACTGTATATACCATACTTGCCAACACTCCCGGATTTTCCGGGAGACTCCCGAAATTCAGCGCCTCTCCCGAAAACCTCCCGGGACAAATTTTCTCCCGAAAATCTCCCGAAATTCAGGCGGAGCTGGAGGCCACGCCCCCTCCAGCTGCATGCGGACCTGAGTGACGTGTTGACAACACACAACAACAGCGTCTACCGTAAAGCAGTTCGTCTGCCGTAAACAGCAATGTTGTGACACTCTTAAACAGGACAATACTGCCATCTACTGTACATGCATATGTGACCCACCCATAATGTGTCACATTTTTGTGTTGATTTATTTATTTTATTTTGTGGTTTGAATTCGTTTTTGGAGCTGTCATTACACATTTATCAGTATTCACATTGGTCAGTAGGGGGCAGTAGGGCGTTTTTTCCCAATTGAATGCTATCACCTGCAGACCGGAAGTGTCTTGTCATTCTGATGAGCGCGACCAGTCTGTGAACAATTGAAACATCCTGTGTGCTTTTTCCTCCTGTATAACAGGTTAGTTTTGGTGAATCAACTCACTGAATAATATCCATGTGATCTTTATAAGTTTAAGTACACATTCTGATGGTGGAGCCTAACTCTAAAGTGTTTGTGAGTTGTAGTTTGTATTTGTGAATGAATCCAGTGCACAGCTGCAGTAATCAATACAAAATGGCGACGTGAGTGCGCACTGTTTATATAGGAACTTCTGATCCTAATTCAGACTCCCTAATTAGAGCTCCCATTTTCTTATTGACTTTATAATGTATATTTGTATAATGTGTGTGTTCTGAAATAGTGACAGAGAATAGAACAAGGATGGACAATTCAATCCTTAACTCAACAATGAGTAGACGAGTGTTATGTGTGTGTATATGTGTAAATAAATGATCACTGAAATTCAAGTATTTCTTTTATTTATTTATATATATATATATATATATATATATATATATATATATATATATATATATATATACATATATATATATATATATATATATATATATATATATATGTATGTAATAAAAAAAAAAAAATATATATATATATATATACACCGTATTTTCCGCACTATTAGCCGCACCTAAAAACCACAAATTTACTCAAAAGCTGACAGTGCGGCTTATAACCCGGTGCGCTTTATATATGGATTAATATTAAGATTCATTTTCATAAAGTTTCGGTCTCGCAACTACGGTAAACAGCCGCCATCTTTTTTCCCCGTAGAAGAGGAAGTGCTTCTTCTTCTACGCAAGCAACCGCCAAGGTAAGCACCCGCCCCCATAGAACAGGAAGCGCTTCTTCTTCTACTGTAAGCAACCACCCGCCCGCGTAGAAGAAGAAGAAGCGCGCGGATATTACGTTTCATTTCCTTTGTGTGTTTACATCTGTAAAGACCACAAAATGGCTCCTACTAAGCGACAGGTTTCCAAGACGCAATCTCTCCATCCGCACACGGACTACTATTTCACAGCAACTGCCTAAAGACTTTCAAGAAAAGCTGGCTACTTTCCGTGCATATTGTAAAAACAAGATAGCTGAAAAAAAGATCCGGCCAGAGAACATTATCAACATGGACGAGGTTCCACTGACTTTTGATATTCCTGTGAACCGCACTGTGGATACAACGGGAGCACGTACGGTGAATATTCGCACCACAGGGAATGAGAAGTCATCCTTCACTGTGGTTCTAGCTTACCATGCTAATGGCCAGAAACTTCCACCCATGGTGATATTCAAAAGGAAGACCTTGCCAAAAGAGACCTTTCCAGCCGGCGTCATCATAAAAGCTAACTCGAAAGGATGGATGGATGAAGAAAAGATGAGCGAGTGGTTAAGGTAAGTTTACGCGAAGAGGCCGGGTGGCTTTTTTCACGCAGCTCCGTCCATGTTGATATACGACTCCATGCGCGCCCACATCACGCTGGTTTTTAATATATTATTAAAGTTTGACTGACCTATCTGACTGTTTTTTTGACATTCCTTTAGCGCAGTTAGATGCGGCTTATAACACGGGGCGGCTTATAGGTGGACAAAGTTTTGAAATATGCCGTTCATTGAAGGCGCGGCTTATAACCCAGGGCGCCTTATGGTGCGGAAAATACGGTATATAGCTAGAATTCACTGAAAGTCAAGTATTTCTTATATATATATATATCTTAACCACGCCCCCCCACCCACCCCCCACCTCCCGAAATCGGAGGTCTCAAGGTTGGCAAGTATAGTGTATACTTACAGCATATACGACATCGGTGGAGGTGTTTGGATGTTTTTTGGAGCGCTGTATAGGCGGAATAGAGCGACTTACATTGGCTGCATTGTTAGCTGACGTTTGCTACTGTTTATTTACGAGTTAGAATGCATAAAAAAAGAACAATATAAATGTGTTCTTGTCTTACATAAGGATTGTGAATGTGCAGATCCCCTTTAAACATGAATGGAGAGCTGAAAGTCGACGCGGGTTGTTACACTGTCAGTGATCAGGTCAGTGCAAAGACAATTTCACTTTAAAATACTTTTTAAGAAGATAAACGACATGCATTCAAATAAAACATTTCAAAAAGGTTAGTGCAGGAATGATGGAGCAATCCTGGATTCTCACCTTTGACCGTGAGCGTCAGGGACTTGGTGCTGTTCATTTTCGACACCGGGTTTTGGGCCATGCAGGTGTAATTTCCACTCATATTCAAAGATAGAGAACTTGACACAAACATGGAGCTATTGGCCACAATGGAGCCATTGTACAACCAGTAGAAGTGGCTGGCGGGCACCGACACGGCGGAGCAGGAGAAGTTTACAGATTGTCCCTCCACGGCCAACGGTGGCCCATAAGCCATTAGAGTTTCCGGTCCAACTGCAACGAAAACATATTGTATATCAGTGTCGATAAGTTGCCCTTTAGAGGGTGTGGAGGGAAACATATTTTCTCATTTAAGTTAGCAGTAGAATTTACTGAGTAGATCTAGATTAGCAGAACATGTGATATCTAACAGCAGTGAATTGAATCATAATCAAACAAAAGAAAATTTGTTTCGATGTCTTTCAATGTACAATCATTTTCTGGAAAGTAAAAAAAACACCCGGTGGCATATGACATCTTTGTAACAGTCATGGTATCTGTAGAGCTGGTGACCTTTATGTTGGAGTTCAATAAGAGAGTGTTGCCACAAATCTACTATACCAAAGGCTAATTGGTACACAAGAGGTAGCGATAACATACACACTATTCATGTGTATGTATGCATTGAGGTAGCAGGAAAGATCCTGGCCAGAATTCTGCTAAACCGCCTGACGTAACATCTCGAACACAAAGACCTCCTACCGGAGAGCCAATGCGGATTCAGGCAGGGTCGTGGTACAGTGGACATGATCTTCGCCGCTTGCCAACTCCAAGAGACGTGCAGAGAACAGAACGTCACTCTATACTCAACCTTTGTAGATCTGACCAAGGCCTTCGACACTGTCAGCCGAGAGGGCCTCTGGAAGATCATGACCAAGTTTGGCTGCTCTAACATCTTCATAAACATGGTCCGTGAATTCCATGATGGAATGCAGGCACAAGTCCAAGACAACGGCGCATCATCTGAGCCTTTCCATGTAGAAAATGGAGTCAAACAAGGCTGTGTTCTGGCACCCACTCTGTTCAGTATGATGTTCTCAGCCATGCTGACAGATGCTTTCCGGTCTGGGGACATGAGGATAGACCTGCGCTACCGCACTGATGGCAAGCTGTTTAATCTGCGAAGACTCCAGGCAAAGACAAAAGTACAGACCACCAAGGTTCACGACTTTCTCTTTGCGGACGACTGTGCCCTGAATGCTTCCAACGAGCTGGAAATGCAACGGAGCATGAACAACTTTGCCACAGCATGCTCAGACTTTGGACTCACCATCAGTACAAAGAAAACAGTTGTTATGCATCAAACTGCTCCTGGAGACCCGTACGCTGAGCCCCTCGTCAGCGTAAATGGTGAGAACCTCAAAGCTGCTGAAAAGTTTGTCTACCTGGGTAGCACCTTGTCACGCGTGGGCAACATCGACGAGGAGGTCATGCATAGGATTGCGCATGGAAGTGCTGTATTTGGCCGACTCCGCAGTTCTGTCTGGGAGCGCAGAGGGCTTAGCCTACGGACCAAACTTAAGGTCTACCGTGCTGTTGTCCTACCCGCCCTGCTGTATGCCTGTGAGACCTGGACTGTATACAGCCGGCATGCTAAACAGCTTAACGCCTTCCACATGAGATCCCTCAGGAGGCTGCTCAACATCAGGTGGCAGGACAAGATCCCAGACACCGAGGTCCTCCTCAGGGCTGAGATGGATAGCATCTATGCCATCCTCAAGCGTTTCCAGCTGAGATGGGCTGGCCATGTCTGCCGCATGTCCGATGAACGCCTACCAAAAATGCTCCTGTACGGTGAACTGCACCATGGAAAGCGCTCACGCGGCGGACAGCGGAAACGCTTTAAGGACACCTTGAAGGCCAGTCTCAAGGGCTGTGGTCTGGACCCAGAGACATGGGAAGCCGATGCCCAACACCGTTCAAACTGGCGCTCTGCAGTCTGGCATGGTGTTGCAGACTTCGAGGAAAAACGCATCCATGAAGCCGAACAGAAGCGACAGCTCCGCAAGACCAGAGACAGTTCCTCCCTCTCTGCCAGCCACCCCCCAGCCATAACCTGCCCTCACTGCAGCCGGTCATTCCGCGCAAGGATTGGCCTCATCAGCCATCTTCGCACACACAAATCAACGTGAAGTCACCTGGTCATCTTCGAAAACGAAGGACGAACATGATACCAAAGGCTAACTGGTACACAAGAGGTAGCGATAACATACACACTAATCGTGTGTATGTATGCATTTCAATAAGGAATAAATTAGATTTAAAAATAATACCTAATGAATATGTATGTCACTCAATGTATTATTTTTGCAGTTAAGTATAATTATTTAGATGTTGAAAAAGTATGTTACACCATTTGATATTCTCATAAATATGATGAAAAAAAAGAAGAATAAAATACATAAGCACAAATAAAGGCATCTCTAAAACCAGCCCCTCGTAGTATAGAATAACACCGCATGACGATAACGATAGATAAACAATTGGTGTCCAATTCTCGGTGAAGTTAAGTATATAAACGCCCTAAATGCTAAATTAAAAAAATTACTAAATAAAATAAAACATAAAAATTATGCATACATAACTATATTAGTCGCTAGGTGACAGCAAACTATAGCTTGTATATACTGAAAAATATAAATAAATGTTAAGATTTATAATAATACTAGGGCTGCAACAACTAATCGATTAAATAGATAAAAATCGATTCTAAAAATAGTTGGCGATTAATTTAGTCATCGATTCGTTGGATCTATGCTATGCGCATGCGCAGAGGCAATTTATTTATTTATTTATTTTTATTTTTATTTTTTATAAACCTTTATTTATAAACTGCAACATGTACAAACAGCTGAGAAACAATAATTAAAATAAGTATGGTGCCAGTATGCTGTTTTTTCCCCCAATAAAATACTGGAAAGGATAGAAATGTAGTTTGTCTCTTTTATCCGATTATTAATCGATTAATTGAAGTAATAATCGACAGATTAATCGATTATCAAATGAATTGTTAGTTGCAGCCCTAAATAATACCATCTAAAATAACTGCAATAAACAATCATATTGATATATTTAATGATTACAAAAATAGTTAAAATATGTGATATGATCAGGAGGCAAACTTGATTTTTTTAAAAAACTAGTTTGATAAAACTTGATTTTTTTTTAAAAACTAGTTTGATAAAACTTGATTTTTTAAAAAAAACTAGTTTGATAAAACTAGTTGGACACTCGGGTGAAGAGAGGGGCGGAGCTTTCTACCGATCACCACCTGGTGGTGAGTTGGCTGCGATGGTGGGGGAGGATGCCGGACAGACCTGGCAGGCCCAAACGCATTGTGAGGGTTTGCTGGGAACGTCTGGCAGAGTCTCCTGTCAGAGAGAGTTTCAATTCCCACCTCCGGAAGAACTTTGAACATGTCACGAGGGAGGTGCTGGACATTGAGTCCGAGTGGACAATGTTCCGTACCTCTATTGTCGAGGCGGCCGATTGGAGCTGTGGCCGCAAGGTGGTTGGTGCCTGTCGTGGCGGTAATCCTAGAACCCGTTGGTGGACGCCGGCGGTGAGGGATGCCGTCAGGCTGAAGAAGGAGTCCTATCGGGTTCTTTTGGCTCATGGGACTCCTGAGGCAGCAGACAGGTACCGACAGGCCAAGCGGTGTGCGGCTTCAGCGGTCGCGGAGGCAAAAACTCGGACATGGGAGGAGTTCGGGGAGGCCATGGAAAAAGACTTCCGGACGGCTTCGAAGCAATTCTGGACCACCATCCGCCGCCTCAGGAAGGGGAAGCAGTGCAGTGTCAACACCGTGTATGGTGGGGATGGTGCTCTGCTGACTTCGACTGCGGATGTTGTGGATCGGTGGAGGGAATACTTCGAAGACCTCCTCAATCCTACCAGCACGTCTTCCTATAAGGAAGCAGGGCCTGGGGAATCTGTGGTGGGCTCTCCTATTTCTGGGGCTGAGGTTGCCGAGGTAGTTAAAAAGCTCCTTGGTGGCAAGGCCCCGGGGGTGGATGAGATCCGCCCGGAGTTCCTTAAGGCTCTGGATGTTGTGGGGCTGTCTTGGTTGACAAGACTTTGCAACATCGCGTGGACATCGGGGGCGGTACCTCTGGATTGGCAGACCGGGGTGGTGGTTCCTCTCTTTAAGAAGGGGAACCGGAGGGTGTGTTCCAACTATCGTGGGATCACACTCCTCAGCCTTCCCGGTAAGGTCTATTCAGGTGTACTGGAGAGGAGGCTACGCCGGATAGTCGAACCTCGGATTCAGGAGGAACAGTGTGGTTTTCGTCCTGGTCGTGGAACTGTGGACCAGCTCTATACTCTCGGCAGGGTCCTTGAGGGTGCATGGGAGTTTGCCCAACCAGTCTACATGTGCTTTGTGGACTTGGAGAAGGCATTCGACCGTGTACCCCGGGAAGTCCTGTGGGGAGTGCTCAGAGAGTATGGGGTAACGGACTGTCTTATTGTGGCAGTTCGCTCCCTGTATAATCAGTGTCAGAGCTTGGTCCGCATTGCCGGCAGTAAGTCGGACACGTTTCCAGTGAGGGTTGGACTCCGCCAAGGCTGCCCTTTGTCACCGATTCTGTTCATAACCTTTATGGACAGAATTTCTAGGCGCAGTCAGGGTGTTGAGGGGATCTGGTTTGGTGGCTGCAGGATTAGGTCTCTGCTATTTGCAGATGATGTGGTCCTGATGGCTTCCTCCGGCCAAGATCTTCAGCTCTCACTGGATCGGTTCGCAGCCGAGTGTGAAGCGACTGGGATGGGAATCAGCACCTCCAAGTCCGAGTCCATGGTTCTCTCCCGGAAAAGGGTGGAGTGCCATCTCCGGGTTGGGGAGGAGATCTTGCCCCAAGTGGAGGAGTTCAAGTACCTCGGAGTCTTGTTCACGAGTGGGGGAAGAGTTGATCGTGAGATCGACAGGCGAATCGGTGCGGCGTCTTCAGTAATGCGGACGCTGTATCGATCCGTTGTGGTGAAGAAGGAGCTGAGCCGGAAGGCAAAGCTCTCAATTTACCGGTCGATCTACGTTCCCATCCTCACCTATGGTCATGAGCTTTGGGTCATGACCGAAAGGACAAGATCACGGGTACAAGCGGCCGAAATGAGTTTCCTCCGCCGAGTGGCGGGGCTCTCCCTTAGAGATAGGGTGAGAAGCTCTGTCATTCGGGGGGAGCTCAAAGTAAAGCCGCTGCTCCTCCACATGGAGAGGAGCCAGATGAGGTGGTTCGGGCATCTGGTCAGGATGCCACCCGAACGCCTCCCTAGGAAGGTGTTTCGGGCACGTCCGACCGGTAGGAGGCCACGGGGAAGACCCAGGACACGCTGGGAAGACTATCTCTCCCGGCTGGCCTGGGAACGCCTCGGGATCCCCCGGGAGGAGCTGGACGAAGTGGCTGGGGAGAGGGAAGTCTGGGCTTCCCTGCTTAAGCTGCTGCCCCCGCGACCCGACCTCGGATAAGCGGAAGAAGATGGATGGATGGATGGAGTTTGATAAAACTTGATTTTTTTTTAAAAACTAGTTTGATAAAACTTGATTTTTTTTAAAAACTAGTTTGATAAAACTTGATTTTTTTTTTTAAAACTAGTTTGATAAAACTTGATTTT